>NC_044311.2:83395206-83695206 GCF_007474595.2 Lynx canadensis | reverse complement strand
AACTACATGGAGAGCCTAAGAATGAAGCCAATCAGAAAGCTGATGACATTATTTGAGTGCCTGGACAATGATGACCAAAGTTCACTACTTGAACTTCCTAGTTATATGAGCCAATAAATTTCTCCACTTACACCTTTTTTTTTCTTTGCTTCATTTGATTTATTTCTGACAATAAAACCTTCAGAATTAAAAGGGTCCTAACTATAACGGTTTGAATTTTTCATATCTTTTCATCATGTTTACTGTCCTGTTCTAAAACCGTTAATGGCTCATTAATTGCCCACAAAGCCAAATTAAAGCTTCTCTGCTTCACTTTCAGAACCTTTCACAAAAAGGGTTTGCCCTCCTAATCTAAGAACATAAACCTTAGAATGCCCAAGCACTTATTTCTTATATTGACATCTGGTTTTAGTCCATTTCTGTCTGAACGTGTCTCAACTTCTAAAATTTTACGTATGTTAGCACAGTTCCCGTGCAAATTATTACTGCTTTGAGGGTTGGGACCTTGTCTCACAGACAATGGTAGTCAACATCACTATCCATACTTCCTAGCCCTTGCAACTGTTCAGTCCTTAGCCTGGTACAGAACTCATAAAACACTCAGCAAATACTTGTTGAATTACATTCCCACAGTGATATTTCTTAGGGAAGCAGACTTTTAATTTTGAAGAGTCTACATTTTTTTTTCTTTCTGAGAAGGGAAAAACTATCTAAGTAGACAATTTAGGAAGTGAATTTACAGCTTGAAAAAGGTGCTGAATTGACCAAAGCCTTCTTGGAGGCCAGCATTAAGGTCACCTTTTTCTTTATTTCATTTTCAATACAGTTATAGCTCAGACAGCAATTCAGACAGGGTTTCTCAGTAACTGATCTAAGCGGTAGTCACTTTTAAATGTGAAAGAAAAAATCAAGTTCTTCCCAGACCAGCTATCCTGAAGCTGTTAAATATTGTTCTTCAGTACTCCTGCGCGCCATGGTGTGTAATATTTGTTGAATGAATAAATGATTCCCTCCTTCCCTTGTGTTCTTTCCCTCAAACCCAGACATCATTTATTCCTGATAAATATTAGGAAAATATAAACCTAAGGTATAAAATCAAGGTGTAATTCCTCATATCTTTAAGTATTTTTATAGCTTTTATTCACATTCCATTGTTTCACATGCCTTCCATGAAAATTTTGTAGCTAAGAAAGAAGAATAATATCCATTTTTCAGAGGAGGAAACTGAGGCCCAGAGAGTCCAGGGAAGCTAAAGGTCATACAACCGGCAAACAACAGACCCAAGGTGTCAGCACCTGCCCAGTGCCCTACCTACCATCTCATCACGTGCTCTGGAAGGAGACCAGGCAGGTGGCATAGGGTGTGAGTCAAGACCATAGACTTGGACTGACGCAGACACAGGAGAAAGTCCAGGTGTGCCACTTACTACCATGTGACCTTGGACAAGTTACATGACCAATTCAAACCTCAGTTTCCTAAGAATACTCCTGAAAATAGGAATACTCCCACAACCTCCTAAAGAGATGTTGAGGATGGAATGAATGAGCCAGTGACTGAGGCTTGATAAGTGCTCAGAAACTAGCTATTAAGGGCAAAGTTGTCAAGGAAATGGGGAGCCAGCCAGGTGCAAAATATGGTTACCGCAGGTCTGAAAGTTGGACTTTGAACTCTATTTAGATTAAATATACTAGTTATCTTGTCTATTTAATGTACTGTGAAGGACTTCGACCATGGGAAGTGCACCTTCTTTGGAGAACGCCGAGAAGACATTGCTGGAATTTAGTCCCAGCTCCATAATACCACTATTGAAATATTATCCTTGGGTGAATAGGGGAGTAAACTCTGACCAAGATCTCCCAAGGAGAGCAATGGCAGAATGAGGATCCCTGAGTGGAGGGGCTGCACCTCTGCTGATCCTAGGCCACCTGAGATTTCCTATTCCCGAAGCCATTTAGATATTTTTTTGCTGACGCACTGGTTGCACATCCCCACATGACAGCACTTTTTCCTTCAATGACCATCCACACCTGTAGTTCTTCCCACCCCACTCCGTGATGTGGTTGCCTCCTGGGAGGAACAGACGTCTCACCCCCCTGACACATGCCCAGCTGCCTCACACACAGTCTACCACCTGAAGCCTGACCCATCTGTAGTGAATTTTGAGTTTTGATATTCTTCAAGTTCCAATCCCAATTGAGTGAGGCTTCTTTTCTATCTGCCTCAGACCTGCCTTAGCTAAGTACTTTTTTGAGGCTCTGGCTCTGCCCTGATGATGGTCTCTGAGGATGCCTATTCTTTTAGGAGAGATTCTGCTTTGTATCCTAAGGGATGTGACCTTATCTTGAGGTGGAGTGAAATGCAATAAACCTGTTACAATAGATGAGTACCCACTTTTGGAGAAATTCAATTTAACAAAGACCATTAGTCGGTATGATTACCATTTCTCTTCACTAAGATGTTTCGTGTCTGTCTCTCCACATCTGCACCTCTGAAATACACACCGGCACCTTTCTAGACACATGCCTGCCAGGTCTTATACACATGTTGCGGAGGGTCAAACTCTGCCCTGCCTCCAAAATGTGTTCCAACAGTCTGTGAGTCAAGGTCAGCCTTCCACAGGATTGTTGTGGAGATTAGCCTTGAAATGAGATAATATACAGCAAATCTAAAGTATCAGGTAGTTTTAAAGTAAAGTTATGACTCCAAAGTCATAGTAAAGTAAAGTTTTAAAGTATTAAAGTAAAGTGTCCCTTAGACACTTTCTAGATCTCCCCACTCTTGGAAATAATGGAAGAACATCGCCACAAGACAAATATTCAGCTATTACTGAGGAAATTGGACTTTGATTCCCCTTGAGCATTCCATATGTCTTTGAACATCCACTTCTTGGTGATGTTCGTTTATTTAATACCTCTGATCAATAACCTTATTTCTCTCCAGTCTACCTTTTACTAGTCTCTTTGATAGTTTTAATTAAACTAATGCACTTTATGGAGATATGAAACCAGGCACTTGATGATGTCACTTCCTGGTTTGGGTCTTCAGCTTCCCTTTCACACAGTGGAAGTAGGAGGAACAGAGAAGAAGAGGGACAATTTGCTTCTGCTCAATTCACAGTGGTATGAAACTGAATAAAGACTTGTTTGGGAAGTGTCTGAAATCCTCTAATTCCTATAATTATCTTAATTTTTTAAAACGTTACATTGGCCTCAAAGCCAAGCACATTGTTTTGAGAGCCATAAAACCATCAATTTTGAGAATAAACCCATGTATGCTTAGTTTAGTAGTAGAAAACATGAATTCCTGTGTAGGCAAAACTATGATTGAGTTTAAACTAGGGATAGGAAAGGCCAGTAGTGAAATAGGCACAGCCCACGTGTGACTTGCTAGACCAACTGCTCTTCCTGAAAATAAGGGAGGGGCGTGGGGCATGAAAACAAGATGGTGGAGAAAAATTGTAATAAGCGGAATATACAAAGCACACAATTGTGAAATAAAAGAAGTCTTGAATGACTGTTACTTTCTTGTGACCCCTGTAGCTCCCATACATATTTTCTGTCTGCACGCCATTCCCTTGACCATAGCCATTTAATTATAGTACCAAAGGGGGGGAAAAAAAGCAAGAAGTATCCTCAGCTGAGTGGTAAAAGCAGTAAGTTCTCAATTTTATGATACAGAAAGCCCCGAGCATCTTGTTTGGGGCATTGAGACTTTATATGCATTGAAAGTTAGGGCCTAATAAATTTCTTCCATATATCAAGGAATAAAATGACTTTTTAAAGGATAGTTCAACTGAAACAACAAAGATAAAGCAGAGGGTCCTTTACCAGGCATGGTAAAACTCATTTTTGAAGAGTCAACAGTATCTAGCTTCTGAAAGAAAATGGCATTGACTTGTGTGTGAAGATTTTCTGTGTGACTTTGGAGGAGTCTCTTGATCTCTCTGTTTCATCAGCAAATATTTTAATATCTTGGGTGAGTACTGGAATGAGCACTGAGTAATCACAGACTAAATAAAAGAGGTTTTGATGAATGCTCTATATTTCCAGCCTAACTGAACCACTCAATGTTTCTATATACATCACACATTTTCCTGACTCCACACATTTGCTTATGCCATTTTTTCTACTAGGAATCCGCTCTCCTGTGTTCCTTGTTCTAATTTTACCCATTCTTTAAGGACAAGGTCAGTTGTCTTTTGCATTTTCAGCTTTTCCAGATTTCTTTACCTAGAAGTACCGTTTCTTTTTCCAAACCCTCAAAGACAGCTGTTCTCTATCTCCCTTATGGATTGGTAGAGACTCATCTTTTTTCAAATTTTTTTTAACGTTTAGTTTTTGAGAGAGTGAGAGAGAGCAGGGAGGGGCAGAGAGAGAGAGAGAGAGAGACACAGAATCCGAAGCAGACTCCAGGCTCTGAGCTGTCAGCACAGAGCCTGACGTGGGGCTTGAATTCACGAACCGTGAGATCATGACCTGAGCTGAAGTCAGTTGCTTAACTGACTGAGCCACCCAGGCGCCCCTAGACTCATATTTTTACATATTGATTTAAGTAAATGACTTATGCTCTTCCTTTAGAGGGCAGGGACTATACATGATTTATCTCGGAAATTAACATGTGATAAACACTTAATAAATGTTTGCTGGATAGATTGCATCATGGTTAGTTTGTGTTAGTTTCATGTGTCAACTTGGTTAGGCCATAGTACACAGTTATTTAATTTAGTTATATATAATACCTAGTTATTTAATACTAATCTAAGTATTACCGAGAGAGTGTTTTATAGATGTGGTTGACACCTGCAGTTGACTTTAAGTAAAGGAGATCACCTTCAATAATGTGGGTGGGCCTTATCGAATCACTGGAAAGTTCATAAAAAAGAGTTTTCCAGAGGAAATCCTGCCTCAAGACTATCAACTCCTGCTTGAGTTTCCAGCCCTACAAACTTGCCCTTTAGAGTTTGGATTTGCCTGCTCTACAGATTTGGGGGCTTGTCAGCCCTTGCAGCTGCATGAGCCTTTTCCTTGAAATATCTCTCCTTATGTATGTATGGGCTATTGGTTCTGTTTCTCCAGAGAACACTGACTGATAGAGATGTCAGGCACAAAATATCCTGCTTATCGTTTAAATTAAGTGACTTATTTGACCACAAGCTCTGGGAGGACATGGATTTTTTGCTTTGCTCACTGTTGCATCCCAGTGCCTAGAACCGTGCCTGGCACATGACAGAAGTTCAATAAATATTTGCTGACTAAGTGAAGGAATCAAAAAGACAGCTTTATGGAAAATACCCGCTGGCAGCCATTTACTAGGTTCGAACTTGCCCTCACATGCTTTGGCTCTTGTGCTGATATGCACGGCAGAAACCCATCCCAGTCCGACCACTCTAGATGCTCCCGTAGGCAGAACACTTCCGTTGTCTGAACGTCATCTTCTTCATCTGTATGATTAAAATTTTTAATCTGGTAGAACGCTTAACTCCCCCTCACCCTTCTTTGCCATTTTTTTATTTTGATGCATGGCTATAATATCCCTAATTTTGCATCTGTTTTTTGTCATCACACATACTCGAATATTATTTATTACAGGATGGTTGTAATTTCTTTCCTTACTAATCATGCTTTCAGCAATTACCACCTGAGATTTATAAAGTTGCTCTCTTCCAAAGTACTTAAAAAAAACTTCAGCCTAGATTTCTAGGACCAGACTTCTTCCATAACTGAGTTGTAAGGAAATAAATAGACTCCTTAAGGTTTTTACCAGAACCATGATTCCTTGTCTGCAAGTGCTTTACAAGCCAGCTCTAAAGGCCCATATATACATTCATCCTCACCTAGGCTTCTGAACTTCAAACCTTTGCTTCTAATTTTAGGGCCAGTTTTATTTTATAACCATTTGCAGCCTCTTATAAATACTTCCTGTGGTGCTTTCTTTGGGTATCTTTTGTTTCCTCTCATCCTGTGGGGAAAAGGATTTCTGGAGTCTGAACATACCTGCTGGGCCCTAGCTGGGCCCTAAGAACACAGAGGTCATATGTCTATGCCCCAGGGCCAAGCTGCTCAGTGAATGTCAGCAGCAGATCTTGCTTCCACCCCCCACCAGCAGAGAATAAGTGGCTATTAGCCACAATGTGCCAAGGAGGGGGTCTTAATGCACTTATAGATTCTCCTCTCCTGATCTCAGGCTAATTCTTTCAGAGCTGACTTCCTAAAAACAAAAGATTCTTAGAACGTCCTACCATGGAATGTCAAGCTGTGCAAGAATAGACTGGGGAAAAATAAACAAACAAACAAAATGTACCAAGAAATTGCACCCAGCACAAGATTGCTTTATTTGTCTTTTCATGACAGAGTTACAGTTTCAGAATGTCACGCCTGGATGATACCTTATTCTGTTCATTTACACTTGAGGAAAAGGAGCTTCAGCAAAGAGGAGAGGCTTTTCCACCCATCATGGAACGAACTAATGGGCGAAAGCCAGGCTAGAATCAGTCTCCTGGTTTCCATTCCACTGATTCTATTTAAATGTATTTATTCATAATGCAGATCTATATGCCCCTGCTCCTCCCACAAAAAAACCAAACACACTTTATGAGGCAAATTATAATAAAATACACATACTCATATCCCCAGGGCAGTTTAAATAGACATGAATCATTAGAAATTAAATAGAGGGGGTTGTGGGGTTTTCTTTACTGTCTTTCCTCCTTTTTTATATTTCTATCCTTTTCTTTTTTCTTTTTACTCCTGTTTTCCCACTAGACTATGTAGAAGCACTGGAGAATCTATCTGAGGGTTTCTTTGTTTTGTGTGTGTGTGTGTGTGTGTGTGTGTGTGTGTGTTCACGCCCAAAAACTACTAATGGAGAAACCACAATCTGAAGGCGGGGTCCAGGAAGTACACTTACAGTTGTGTGTGATAATGTTGTCAGAGCTGAAGGAGTGTCAGAGTTTTCCTCAGATGCCCTCTCTCCAGGTTTTGCAACTTGGAATTTAAAATGAGCTTTGGACCACAACTCAACCCACCAGGTCTCGGATGAGGGGAAATAACTCCTATTCATGTACTGCACTGGGCATGGGGGAAAAAAGCCAAGTTTTTCCAAATAAGCTTGTTATATAGTGCAGGATTTAGAGAATCATTTTTTTATAAGCTTTAGAAAACAAAACAGGCATCATTGCCATTCCCTGCTCCATTTTATAGGTCTGCTCAGAGAGCCAGCTTCTATCGTTATAAAATAAGTGTGTAAATAAATGTGCTAAAGGAAATACCTTATTTTTCTTCTTTTTCCCTGAGAGCTTTTGGAATGGGGATTTGGGTGTGGGATGCCTGAGAGCTTTTGGAATGGGGATATGGGTGTGGGATGTGGGTGTGATGTCTGTGGCATGTCTATATCATGGGGTGGAAAAAAATAGCCTGCTAGAATAGGACAGTAGGGAAACCAGAAACAATGAAATATGAATATATTTTAAGCCTAGATAAAGCAAAACACAATCCTCAATCTTGGGTCCTTATGTGAAAATGAATATAAAACACCTTGTGTGAAAAGTTCAGAACATAGTTCTGTTGTGCAGTGGGTCCTTGTAGGAAAGGAGTTGCCAGTTATTACTTTAACTGACAAAGACTCATAGAGTCATAGCTTCTCAGAGCTGAAAGGCACCTCAGGGGTCAGGGTCAAAGCTCCTTACCAGCTCGGGAACCTTCTCTATTGTAACCCTGACAAGTGGGTAATGTGATTCTGAACACCTCCCGTGATGCTGAGTGTCCTAATTCATAAGGCAGCATATTCTGTGCAGAGTGGCTCTCCTTGCTGGGAAATGCTTCTGTATCCTGAGCTGAAGCCTGTATTTCTGTAACTACCACCTGTCTCTCTGTGTTCCCCCCTCTATAGCCACCCAGAAAAAACACAAATTATTTTTCCCAGTGATAGCCCTTCATTCAATTATTCACAGAGAAACAAACCAAATATCTCTAGTCTGTACTGACAAGTATTATGCTTTCCCCTTAGTCCATGTCCCAGTATCCAAGGTCACAGGATACAACATAGCATTGGTGTGGAAGACACGTAGTTGGGCCCTTTGGCAAGTTTAAGGGCTAGAAGGGGATGGAACAGTGTCAAGAGATTGGTAAGGGGGACCCCCTCAGTTTCCTCAGAACAGTTGATGGAGTTAAGGCATTCATAGAAAGAGGATTTCCAGAGCAATTCATCACTTTGCTTTTTCTTGCCTGGTGTACGAGGTCAAGCAGACAGGGTTTCCCCCCAAAGAAGGGAGAACTGAAATGTTTCATTAAATTTTGTTAAGTTATTTTGTCAGATAATTTATTGAAGAAATGGCCCGTGTTCAGATTTTAAGGTAGAGAGAAGAGGAATCAAAGGTTTTATTTGCCGTGATGGAACTTGAATTGGGCTTTGGGATCAGATTGTGCATATGGAATGCTGGGTAAAGTGTCAGGCTCTCTAAGACAGGAGAGATTGTTGGTGTTTTTCTGGATACTCAGTGGGTTGGGGACAACACAGTCCGTGAGGTTTGATGGAAAGAACCTGAGTTTGGGACTGCAACCAGCCACCTGCCTATTCAGTTCCTCTTTCATTCATCAAACATTTGTTGAACACCTACTAGGTGCCAACCCCAGTGATGGGCACTGGGAATGCATCTGTGATCAAGGTAGACATAGCCACTGCACGTATATAGCACACATTTTTGTGGGGGAGACAAGTTATCAGGCACTTTAATGGCGTTTGTGAAAAAATAGTGACGGAACCAAAGGCAATGAGCGGCTGCAAAGAGCCCACGTGACCTAGACCTGGGCACGTGCAGGTGGAAGATGTTGGGGAAAAGCCAGTTGCAGGAAATGACTTCTAACTAGAGAGCTGAAGAAAGACAATTACTAGCTGGTGGCCTCACCGAAATCACCCTCTCTCTGAGCCCAAGTTTCTTATCTCTAAAATTGGAATGATAATAACAGTCCTGACTCACCTGCTTTAGTGGAAGGTTGTGAGGATCCATAAACAGATTTTTTGTGATAAGTGCTATGTTGAACTGTAAAGCGCTCTATCATTGTAAGAAATGACAATTGTTAATAACTGTTATCAGATATTGTTATCTCCGTTCCTAGCTCCGTTTTCTTTCCACACGTACAGATCTGGCTCCCCTGAGTTCAGCAGGAGCTGCAAGAGAGAATAAAAGGACAGATCTAGGTGCAGAGATTTACACTGCTACAGTTTCTTTATAGCTAGAGTCCCCAGGCCCTCAGGGCTACTGGTCACAGGGTTGAAGGCAAGGGTGGAACAGGGCTGTCTGAACCAAGTGCATGCGTCACACGGGGTGCACTTCACTTGGGGGCTCATCTTGATAGAAAGGACAGACTGGGTCAAATGTTTATCCAGACTGTTCTGGGGACCTCACTAACATTTCCATGGCCCTGGTCTCACCAGAGGTAAAATTACCCCAACTGGGTTGCGTGCCTGTGAAAGCCTTTGTGAGATACCAAGGGAATTCTGCTCAGCTAGTCCTGATGGTGGGGGAAAAGCAGTGGCCAAGCCATTTCAAGCATCAGCAATTCCTGGTTTACTGAGATTTAACTTTTAAGAGCAGTAAGTGCATTTTGCCCGAGGGCTAGTCTTTTTGTTTTATTAATTCTGGTCAAATTTCAGGGGATTTTTTTCCATGCCCCCTCTGGTGGCCTGGAGACATAATAAATATTTACTGAATTTGAAGTTAGTTTGAGAGCTAGAAACAGCACTGTCTACGTAGGCACCTCCGCTTTCCCCTTCTGTGCCAAGTTGTCTTACCTGCAAAAAGAAATGGAGATGGCAGATGGGATTTTATCCCTTGTCTCTCTACCGTCAACATCCCACATGTCTGTGATGCTTGTCTTTCTTTTTCCTGCCTCCATTTTCAAATCCAAGAAGCTTGGGCCAATTTTATTTGTTAGGCTTTTATTGACAATCTAACCACCCTAGAAGGCCAGATCTTGTAGCCTGGGCTGCTATTTAAATCTCCATCAGACCAGAGCAACTTTGTTTAAAATTACATTTTGTTAATCCATCATGTGGATGTGGAGCTTGCTATTTTTAATACATGCTCTGAACAGCCCAGTTATTCATGGCTGAGAGTTTGCCACAGAACTTTAGAGCTGAATTTAAAAACAAACAGCCCAGAGAAGCAATATTCAGGATGCTTCCTTCACAAGCTAATAAAATTTGGGAGTGGGGAAGTAGAGGGGCAAGTTTCACCTCTAGTGGGACAGCAGCTTGATAAGGCAGTGAGTTTCTTTGCTCTGTTTGATGCTAGGGGAGCAAGTAAAGGAATGACTCTCTTTGGTGCTTGTTTAGATGGCAGACTCCATTGACCTTTCCTGAGTCATTTGTCAAAATTCTGGAAATGGGCACTTTTATTACAGGACTGTGACACTCTGTAATATCTTTTGATAATTATTCTCTCTCTCTTCACTCCCCCCACCCCCATTTCCTTCCTTTCTTTTACACAGGGGGAGAAAAGGCATGAAAATAGAAGTACTGAATTAAATTCTAGCAGAAATATCTGTATTTATAACAATTCTTAAGTGATTGTTGGGAAACCATAGATAGTTTACACTGAGATGTTTAATGGTAGCAAAAACCACCTAAATGTTGACTTCTTGGACTTTGAGGAATGATATTAATTTGTTAATTCATTCATTCACTCATTCCTTCAAACATACTAATTAAGGTCATAACATGGGCCAGGAACTGTATCAAATGCAGTGTTTACAAAGCTGGAGAGACCCAGCATTTGCCCTTGAGGAGCTCATGAGTTTACTAGGGTCCAAAGATTAAAAAGCCTCCCAAGAGACCAATTCAGGAAATTATGGTTCCTGATCCTCTTTCTTATTTTGCCAATTCGACAAGAGATATTTATGCCACCTTATCAGAGTTCTATAAGAGCATATAAAAGATATTTCATTTTCTATTCAGGACATTCTGTAAATATATAGGCTCATTAAAGGTCAATGATTCATAGAGTACGGATCTGGCTCATATAAAGTAGAACAGACAATGTAGAAGAACAGAGAGACCATTTATTGACTCACTCACCCAAAACATCCAAGGCCCAGGGCTAAGGCACAATTAGAGCAATTTCTGCTAACTACCTGTTTTCTCTCGGTGAATAGAAGTATCACAAAAAAAGGTAGAAACAAGAGGAGAGCAAATGCCTTATTTATGCTTTTGGAAATCAACAAAGACAAAGTGTCTTGACTTTTTTTTTTGCCTGAATTGTTTCAAAGTGCTATCATGTAGGTTGGAGGTTATTACTTGCATGGGTGAACTAGGATCTTTCCGATCCATGGAATGACCGTGCCTCAGCCAGCTGTCTTACAGATGCTTACCATTGATCATGAGAGAAGCACTGACAGATGGGAGCAGATCGATTTGTGTTGGAGTTCCAATCACTTGCACAGTGTATACCATGGCCCAGGTAATGGTAATAACCCTCTCAGATGAGAAGTCAGGGCCATATAGCAGACCCGCAAAACCCAGCATCTATTTGGTCAGGTAACTTCTTTAATACTGAGTGGGTGAGAAAGCTTGTTTCAAAGAAAAGGAAACCAAAAGCAAAAATAAAGTAACTGGTTTTGCCAAAGTTCTTCACTCATTTCTTGATTCAATAAACTTTGAGGACCTTTGTACAGGGCTAAATGCTATGGGAAATACGAAGATGATTAACATGCAGTAGCCCTTCTCCTAAAGAATCTCATTGTTTCAAACTTGCACCAACCATGAAAAAGCAAGGACAAAATTGATCAGTGCCACATAAGTTTCCAAAAGGGTGTGAGGGAGATTCGAAGGAGAGAGACTTTGCCACCAGGTTGAGGTGGGAAGGGTTAGGGAAAGCTTTCAGGAAAATGCAGGTATGGAATTGGCTTTGGTGTAAAGTTGGGAAGAGAGTAAGGAGGAGGGAAATTCCAGGGAAATGTCAGTGGCCAGATCTGTGTTTTATAAATATCACTGTGGCAACAATATGGAGAACAGGTTGGAGAAGAGAAAGAATTAAGTTTATAATAACAGTAATAGCAGCTAACATTTAATTAATTGCCTATTATGTCAGGCATTGCACTACGGGCTTGCCCAACTTTATCTCATGTAATCATTAAAACGACTTCTGAGATAGGAATTACCACCTCTATCTTACAGGGAAAGGTATGACAGAACCCAGACTAACAAAGAGCTTGTATCATTGGCAGTGAACACTCGTAAGAAAATGAAAAGGGTCCTTCCTATCTGAATCAGGGACTGTGGAACAGAGGAGATGGATTGTAGAGAATTAGGAAGACAACCTGTTTCCAAGAACCAATAGGCCTTTAGAGTGAGTCAAAAACCTCATAAACACTAAAAACCTCTGTGAGATTCTATTCTGCCTGAAGGACTATGACTTACATGGAACCTGCCTTTTGAGGTAAGTTACAATGCCATTGTAAGAGGTCCCTTGTCTTATCACTGTCCACCCAGATTCTGGCACTCTGCCTGGCAAATGGTGGGTGCTCAAATGGTGTACGTTCCTTGAGAGAACATTCATTGGAACCTTGGGTAATTCATTCTGCCCCTCTTCCCCCACCCACACCAACCATTTAGTTTTTCTATCTTCATATTAGAGCAGACTGTGCCTCATTAACTCATTATATGTTAAGTGGAATAAGGTGTTATCCTGGAAAATTAATTACCTAGGGCAAAGATAGGGATACTGTAGTGGCTAATGGGAGTGTCTATATGGCACGTGGGGGCACTTTTTGGATACGTTTAATTCTATCATGTTTCTCAATCTTTGCAGAAAAGGGCAGAAGATTGGTTTCTTATTTATTCCTTAAGTCAGTTTCCTTCACCACCTAAAGGCATTAGGGATTTTGAGATGGAAATGCTCCCAATGAGATGTCCTCCTTCAGAACACCGCCCTTAAAATCAGACAGAGGAAGACTCCCCCCTCCTTGAATGAGCTTGGCAAGCCCTGCCCCCAAAGGGGGTGGAGGTAGAGAAATAATAGTCCACAACTCGCACGTCTGCTTGAGTACAGATTGGCAAGTGGCATAGGCGCGCAGACCTCTGTCATTTATTTATTTTTCTTTCCACTGGGTGCGCTGTCCCTTTAAATGGGGACGCTGGTGCTGGCTCCGTAACACCGGAGCCGGCAGCTTGTTGATTTCAGAGCTGGTGAATTTCACATTGTTTCCACTTCACTTTCCTCGCTCCGGGGGGAGGCTCGGGTTGGCTGTACGACCACTGTCGCCTCTGCCAGCCGGGGCCAGAGGAGGGCAGGGACCTGCAGCATCGGGGCCGGCGTGGGGCCGCAGGGAAGGGTGTCGGGGCCACACACGCACCCTCGCTGCAGTCAGCTGCTGCCGAAGCCCGGACGCCCGGAGCGCACGGAGCCGGGACCGCCCGCCCAGACGCCCGCCCGCCAGCCCGCCCACGGGCCGGGGCCGCAGCCAGGGAGCCGGCAAGGGGAGGAGGCCCGGGGGGGGGCGGGGTGGGGGGCGGGGGTGGGTGCTGCCGCCGCCGCGGAGCTGCTACTCGGCGCGTTTTGCATGAAGATGGCGGCTCCCACCGCCAGCAAGGCAGCGTCCCTGGGCTGTAACAACAAGCCAACGTTCCCGGAGCTGGATTTCAGGTCGGGAGCTCGGGTGGAGGAATTGAACAAACTCATCCAAGAATTCACGAAGCACGACCAGCGGGAATACGACGACCAGAGAGCGCTGGAGATTCACACAGCCAAGGATTTCATCTTTTCCATGCTGGGTAAGCAGGAAAAAGGGGGAGGTGTGTGCGCGCGTGTGTGTGTGTGTGATAAGAGGGGTAGAGAACCCATTCCCCCTTTCTCGCACTCTCTCTCCTTCTGGCTTTCCTTCCCGGAGCCGAGTGCCTGTGGTAGAACCCATCCCTGTTCCGCTCTTCCCTTCTTTCTCGCCGCAAGCCGAGCTGCCTTCCTTAGTATACTTTGCGCCGGGTCCCCTTCTAACCCCGTTCGCTGGCTCTTTTGTTAATTTCTCACCGGCCAGGGGCTCGTAGGCAGGTGAAGAGTTGGTGGTGAAACCTCGCCCTGTTGGGGGGAAGCCCCTGGAAACCGCGCGGTCCAGGTGAGACCCCGAGGCGCCTTTCGATGAAGGGATTTGGCTCCGGAGGTTCGGACCTGCGCCTTCCGAACGCCGACTCTCGGGTCCTGGCCAGAGCCTGGGGCGCGGAGACCGCGCAGGGCTCTGGCTCCGCGCCCGAGCGACAAGTTGCTTCTCTAGTCTTGCGGCGCGGCGCTGTCAAGCCAAGCCCCCGGTGACCAAACTTGTTGGGTGTTCCCTAGTAACCCGCTCGAGTAGGCTGGGCGCCCGGAGTTCCTGCAACTTTGATTTGCAAATCGACTTCCCTTTGAAGCGCTCGGAAGCATTTCCTGTGCTTCTCCGGGGCTCTTGCAGAGGTCGGAATTCCTCACTCCCAGCTCGTAAATGACAAGGCTCTGAGCTCGGACCCCAAGAAGCGCCAGCCCCCCTCCTCTTTGTGTAATTTCCCTGCGCTGGCCCAGAGAGGCGCCCTTAGTTTCGAATCCTGGAGACCTCGGGGGTTAGAATAATGCCGCTACTCCCACCCTCAAGCCGGGCACCTAACAGGTCCCTCAACAGATTTGTCGGATGGTGTGTATAGGGGAATCATGAAGCCGACCTGGAGAGCAAATCCCCCTCAAGTGTCCTGTCGTTCGAATTATTACTGCTGAGGTACATAGCGTGAGTGTCCGCTGTTGGGGGCTTCCTTCCACGTAGCTTGCAGCCCCACCAGTGCAACCTTGGGGGCATGCAGTACGTGGCCTGGCCGTTAACGTTTCGCAGAACTGGGACTCGAGTGTGGCGCTGCCCTAACACGGGGCTCTGTGCCCTCTACAAATACGTCCTCAGCCAGTTTTCCAGGTCGTGGAAAATTTTATTGAAAAAGGGCTTGAGGAAAACAGCGCTTTTTGCCTTCCTGCTACCATTTACTTGGATGTCAGCTGGCTGGCTGTCGTTGCTGGTGCTATCATGGGGTACCTTCTTCCCTCATTTTCTTGCTCCCAGAGCCCAAGTCCAAGTCGGGGCTAATACAGATTGAACGTGTGGGGGGCTGGTAATAGTAACGCTTTGGGAAGTTGGAGAAAGTCTGTGGAAACTTGGGGCTGGATTTCACCCTTTGCTCCATGCTGCCCAAGCGGATCCTAAATTGTGTAGGAGGTTGAAAAGCTCCCTATTGAGATACTCGACCATTCAACTGTTTAGATGAATTAAATGTATTTCTTTCCTTTTTTTCTTTTTTAAACAACTCCCTAACCTGGTGGGAGTGAGCTTCCAGATCTGAAAACAAGTACAGTGATTGTCAGGAGGGTGGGGATATGCAGAGAAGGCTCAGGGCAGTGATTTCAGCTGCTTAATCATGGCCTTTCTCTTTGACATAAATAATGGAAGTCTGCCATTGTGTTGTTACAGCCCCCGCATCAATTCCGATGTCTCCTGCTCTAGACTGTTTTCTAGAGAAAGGTGCTGGGTCACCATCACTCAGGATAGTCATGGAACAAAAAAATGGGTGGGTGTGGGGAGGGGTAAGTTTAACTATACCCTGCTCATTAGGAGCTTCTCTGCTAACCCCATGGCAGAGACACTGATTTAGCAAAGCCTTCACCCAGATGTGAAGGGTAAATGATTCTGGGGTGCTTCATATATACATGTGTTTAATGTCACCAGAGGCATTGTGTTGACAGGTAAGCTAAATTCCCTTCTATTCCTTTTTATCCAGTTGACCTTGCAAGGGAAGGCTTTCTTGCCCCCCTGGGAATTTGCTATTTCCACCTGCAGGAGAGAAAATTCAGGAGAGTGTCATTTAAGCCTTTTGCCCCTCTGGACACTAGAAGGCAGATGGCCAAATGAGCTTGCCTGTGTGTGGTGCTGCATTCATTTGTGAGTTCCTTGCTTTCCTTTAATGAGGTGCTGGCTGCTCTAGACAAGTGAAGGTTTGGCGACAGCCAGGGTCCCCGTGTGGATTTACTTTTTCTAAAGCGGATTTTCGCTTGGCTTAAAAAACAAAATCTCTTTTTGTGCACTTTGTTTCACTTGCCACACAGCCTTGAGTCTTTCATGAATATGCAAATGAGGTGTCTTAATGACCCTCAGCTTGTTAAGGTGTCACTGGGGTGGCACCAGGCCCTTATTTCTGGTAGGTTTTTTTTTTTGGAGGGGGGGGTGACTCCTCTTGGCTTTGTTCTGCTTCTATCTGAGCTGGCTGTACCTGAGGATTGTCAGCAGTTTAAAAACATTATCCTCTCACACAGAATGAAACAGTAGAGGAATTTGGTGCAAGCCCCTTTAGTGGAGCTGTGGATAACATTACTTCTGGTTTTAGGCAGCTGGGGGAACAGCCTCTCTCTGTCTATAAGATTGTTAGTCTGGACCCTAGCCCCCTTCTCAGGCCCTTTTTGTTCTGTCTAGTTTGGAGGCAACTTTATGCAGAAGAGTATAGTGGTGGTAGGTAGTTGTCATAATCAGTGACCTGTCAGCACCAAGAAAGTCCATTGTCCTATCAAAGCAGGGTTCTTAATAGGCCTTGGGGTTGATCTGAGCCTGTTGGTGGTCATTGTGGTCTCTGTGATCTTCCTGACATTCTGTGTTTGTACAGAGATTCTGATTCCTTTGAGGCAGATGTTGGCTGGAACCATCTAGACTCACTCTTAATTTCTCTACACCTTGGTCTTTTAGGAGAATGATTGCTGTTATTATCTAGTTAATATTTGAGAGCCCAGATTGTGTGAGAGGCTGGCAGTGCATAATAAACACCATTTATCAAAATTCAGGGAAATTGCCAGAGTTCATTAATGTTTTAATAATATTTGGTATTTGCATAATGTCTCTGCCAGCTCTTTTGTTATCTTCATTCCCTGGTGAGGTTGGATGGAGACTGGTTGTGTCCCCATTGAACAGATGCAGAACAGGAGGTATGCAGGACCTATAGAAGCCAGGAAGGAGCCGAGCGGTCACTTACCCTACACTTACCCTACAGTCCAAATGGTAGATACCATGGCATAGTTATTAGAATAGCTCTCCTTTACTGATTGCCTTCTCAGGGCCAGGAACTTCGCACAGTGGTAGGAGTAGGTATTGCTTTCCCATTACACAGATGAGGGTATTGAAATTTACTAGGGTTAAGACGCATCTAGGGTCTCATGGCTAATAAATGGTACTGATAATGCTCAAACTCACAACAGCCTGCCTCTAATAAGACATATTCCTCTTCTCTACTGGAGAAACTATTAAGAATAAATGCATTAAGTGCAGAGTACAGGCTTTGTTTACAAAAATTGCTACCTCTTCTTTTAGGATTTTATTTCTGATTTCAGCTATAGTGTTAGGGTGATCCAAGCAGCGTCTGAGCTGATTTCTGGAACAGTCTGAGTTCAAGTATTTTATTCCATAATAAAGTCACTTGTTTGAATTTCTGGTTGAGAAAATAATGGCCATTATAATAAAATGTTAAAATCTGTAGTTCTGGTCGTAGTTCTAGTCTGCCTCTTTGCTAGTGGGGTGGTCTTAGATTTTTTGTCTACGAAACATGGGTAACGGTAATGAATCATTTCTGAATTGCATGTGAATGTGAAGTCACTTTGTAAACTGAAAAGGAATGTATACATTATTTTATTGTTTATTTAAAGACATGGGCATTATTCAAAAATCTAGTGAACTTAACCTGGAATTATTTCTGCAGGTTGGTATTAGAACTAGGGAGCACAGTCAGAGGCAGCCGAGGAGAATATAGGTTCTGGCTATAGAAGGCATGATTAATTCTAACATGCACTGCCATTTTTTAAGTTCATACCATGCTCTGGCCATGGTGCTAACTACTTTGCATAAATCCATTAATTTGTGTTATTTTCTTCCAAAAACTTTGTGAGGATAAATATTATCATGCCTGTGCATTTAACATATACTTGCCGATTGTTATACTGCTTGCCAAACAGGATGCAGGGTCCTGAGGGATAGCATAGTGAGTAGAGACTTTGAGAAATTCCTATGGGCCCTTGGAGACTCCTCCCTCTTCTTTGCCCACTACCTGGAGGAAAGTGGTTAAGTAGTTTGCTGGCCCTTGTCTCCTTTTAGGTCCATAAATACATTGTAGCCACCTGAGAATCCTACAGTGTAGTGCTTCTGAGTTGCTGCCAGATCTATCATATTTTTAAGTACTTTCTGTGTCTTCAGAGTAGACCCTTTTGAAGCCCCGTCTTTCCAGTGTTTGAATGTCATTTTTCTCCTAATGAATATATCCAGCAGTATTTATTGAGGGAGTTTATTCTGCTGTTGCTTTGTGGGCCCCCAAGTCTTGGTAAGTCCCTTAGAGTTCTGGTCACTAATGTGCTGTATCGGTGTAACAGTCAAGATTGTATTTGAAGTCTGCTCTGGTGCTGAAAGTATTAGGCATCTAGGTCAGGGAGAGCCCTCCGACCATTTATCTTTGCTGCTCGTTGGGGTTGGTTTCAGTTCTCCCTCTGTGGTTCTGGGCACTGCTGACCTTCATCCTTGACAGAGGAGCCCTAGAACTGTTGATGATTTCTGAGTCTCCCTTGATGCCTTGTTCTGTCTGCTACCTATTGGATTAATGCATCGCTTGTGATTAGACTGGACCCCTTATGTTTACACAGAAATATTGGATTCTTTCTTGTTAAACTGAGAACTTGTTATTGAATATTAGCTCTTTAGACTCTCCTGCAGCTTTTTTTTTTTTTTTTAAACAATTTGGAATCTCTGGTCCCCTTTCAGACCTATTGAATCAGAATCCCTAGAGATCTCCAAACTGTCTGATCAGCACTCTGACATCCTGTCCTGTGTGAGGCCTGATGCCACTCATTTTCCATCCACCAGAGCTGCCCCTATGCACAATGAACATGATCCCAGTTGACTGGAGGCTAGACCCAGGCTGCTGAGCCTAATGGTGGATATCTCCTGCTAGTTCTTGTAAACGGAGTCCTTTCACTTGGGACAGAGGCAGGGAGGCATGGCGATTGAGATGATTAGGGTGTTCACTCTGCACGAGAGGTTGTGATAGGGCTTTCCATCATTGTATCACTGAATCGCCACCATAACCCTCTGACGTCAAGAACTACAGGGGAAAATTCGGGAACTTCCCAAGTTTACCAACAAGGAAGTGGCATAGCTGGGACTTCACTGGAGTCAGGCTGCTGCAAAACCCTTGCTTTTGACAACAACACTACTCACTCTATGGTCAGGAGTGGGAGGAGACCTGGATGCTGGCCCTGACTCATTCAGTTATTTGCTGTGTGACTTTGGGCAAGTCACTTAGATTCTGAGCCTCAATTTCTGAGTATGGAAGCTGGGGCTAATAATTATAGCTTATCTCCTGTGTTCAGGTGCCTTCACTTCTGGATCTGAAAACTTTTGTGCAGGACAAACAAAGGATGTTTCTAAATTCTGGTACCGGCTCTGTTTTGTACCGTGTAGTATGTGTGTTTCCCTGAGTAAGTCTCCTAACCTCTCTGGAACCTCTTTTTGCCCCTTTTCCAATTATATAATATACAAAGAATAAACTAAAATCATTCCTCAATTTGAATCACTATTAATATTTTGACATGCACTTTTTCCCTAGACACGTATGTTTATACACACACTTATACCCACTTATGCTTACATGCACACAGTCTTATATCTTACGGATACATGATTTCTCTGGGTAAATTTATCCATATTCTGTCATCTACCACACTTTTAAAAAAAATTATTTCTTTTTATTTTGAGAGAGATAGCAAATGGAAGAGGGGCAGAGAGAGAGAGAGAGAGAGAATATCCTACGCATGCTCTGTGCCATCAGCACAGAGTCCGATGCAGGGCTTGAACTCACGAACATGAGATCGTGACCTGAGCCAAGGTCAAGAGTCTGCCCTTCACCAACTGAGCCACCCAGGTGCCCTGACCACACTTTAGAAAAAGGAGTTCTAAACTAAAACCTGTGGACAAATGTTCTCCTAGTTTCTTCATTCATCTTTTATTTCAGGAGATTCTGTTTGAGAACTTAAATCACATTCTGTGATTGGGGAAGTTGAACCTTGGGGAAGTTGAACCTTGACATTGTCGACTTGTGAGGATTTTACCTGCCTTTCACCGCCATCTTCTCTCTTTGTGTTTGCATGTTCTGTGTGGTCACAGAATACTACCCATATTTCTCACTTCCTTCCTTTGCCTAGACTGTTTTCTCTATGAGGATTTCTTTTTTTTTTTTTTTCAACGTTTATTTATTTTTTGGGGGACAGAGAGAGACAGAGCATGAACGGGGGAGGGGCAGAGAGAGAGGGAGACACAGAATCGGAAACAGGCTTCAGGCTCTGAGCCATCAGCCCAGAGCCTGACGCGGGGCTCGAACTCACGGACCGCGAGATCGTGACCTGGCTGAAGTCGGACGCTTAACCGACTGCGCCACCCAGGCGCCCCGAGGATTTCTTAATCTAGGTCCATGGAAGTAATAACATAGAGTCTGTGAAGTTGAATGGAAAAAATTACATCTTTATTTTTATTAATGTCTAACTGAAATATAGCATTTTCTTCCATTATAAAAGCAGGTAATAGATCATAGTGGTATTAGCAGTACCTCTATTTTTTCCTTTCTTGCTAATGGAAATCAGATATTTTCATTTCATGTTAGAATCCTTGCAGATATCTCAAAAAATTGTTTATCGCTGCTTTGAAATTATTGTGTCTCTTAGACTTGCTGCTAGGTTTTATTTAATGCATTAATAAAGTCACATGTACTCTATCACAGATTTACTTTTTAAATGTATATTTGTGCTTTAATATTGATTTTCTATAGGGGCACCAGGGTGGCTCAGTCGGTTGAGCATCCAGCTCTTGATTTTGGCTTGGGTCATGATATTTATGACCTCAGGGTCATAAGATTGAGCTCCAGTGTCGAGCTCTACACTGAGCATGGGGCCTGCTTGGGATTCTCTTTCTTCCTCTGCCCCTCCTTTGTATGTGCTCTCTCTTTCTCTCCCTCCCTCTCTTTCCCTCTACCCCTCTCCCCCACTCTTGCTCTCTCTCTCTCTCTCAAAAAAAAAATATATATATGTATATATATATTATATATATATATATATATATATATATATACACATAAATATACATACACACACAGGGAGAGAGAGAGAGAGATTTTCTTTAAAGCCCTATGTAATTTTATCATTTTCATCTAAATATACTATTTTTGCAGGTGCCCATAGGCTTCACCAGTTTGTCAAGATAATCTGTTCACAGAGACAGTTAAGAGTTTTAGCTCCTTTTTTTAAAAGTTTATTTACTTATTTTGAGATAGAGAGAGAGCATGCATGCAAGCAGGGGAGGGGCAAGAAGAGAGGGAGAGGGGGAGAGTGAGAGAGAGAGAGATCAAGAGAGAGAATCCCAAGCAGGCTCTGCTCTTAGTGCAGAGCCCGACATGGGGCTTGATCTCAAGAACCTTGAGATTGGGACCTGAGCCAAAATCAAGAGTTGGATGCTTAACTGACTGAGCCACCCAGGTGCCCCAAGAGTCTCAGATTCTAAGCAACGACACTTTACCTCTGCTTTGTCTTCTTCCAGCTCCAGCTCCAATGCCACTTGACTCATGAAGCTTTCCTAAAAGTCTCCAAGGAGAAGACAATTTACCTTGCCTTTGTGTTCTCCTAACACCTGGTCCCCTTTTATAGCCCTCAGCATGTTCTTCCCCATGCTAGGTTAAAGAATCCAAGGCTTATTTATCTTTGCAGCATTCAGTGGCGTCAGGTACACAGTAGGTGCTCGCAGAGTGTTAAGTGATTTGATTTCTGTGTGAAGCTTCAAGGAGTGAACACTTTCTGATGTTGTCTCTGAATCTTCCCTCCTGTAAAGCCATGCTAAATCATCTTTTCTGGAGTCAAGGAAATCTTGATCTAATCTTTTTATTTAGTAGGAGAAAATCTAGAAAAGCTATTTTTCTAGATTCCAAGAATAGTAGCCTTAAGACTGATTGCAGGGCAATTTAAGAAATGTCCCAACTGATGGCTGTAGCTTATTGAACAGAAGCAGCAAACAGTGAGTTGTGGGAATGTCCCTTTCCCTGTAGACCCTGACTGTTCTTCCACAGCCATCTGGGGTAGTCATGGAACACCTGTATGCCTGCCTTTGGGGCTTTACAAAATGCAGAGAGGGGTGTAAGTCCTCTTTCCCAGGAAGGTGTTTCCTATGCTTATCAGTCAACCTCCAGATGTCTGGATGCCAAATTCTAGCAATTCTTTATTTTTTTATTTTTTTTTAATGTTTATTTATTTTTGAGACAGAGAGAGACAGAGCATGAGCAGGGGAGGGATAGAGAGAGAGAGAGCGGGACACAGAATCCGAAGTAGGCTCCAGGCTCTAGCTGTCAGCACAGAGCCTGAACATGGAGCTCGAACTCACAAATTGTGAGATCATGACCTGAGCTGATGTCGGATGCTTAACTGACTGAGCCACCCAGGCGCCTCTCTAGCAATTTTTTATTATAAACGGCCATTATTTGCCATCCATAATAATTTAACCATAGTGCAGTGCTTTATAGATTACAGTACATATTCATATTTGATGTGGTATAGTATTATTCTCTGAACAGTCCTTTGAGAATGGTTGTGTAGGAAGTATTAGCCCTCACTTACAGATTGGGGTCCTGAGACTCTGGAAGGTGTTATCACTTAGTTGGAGGTCCTAGCGTAAGTTGTAGAACAGGACTCAACCCAGAACTCAAGTGTCTTTTGTTATAGCACATGGTCTACAAAGAGGTCGTGTGCATTCCTACCTTTAGACATCTAGGGGTTCTGGAGTGAGTCTGACAAGGGCAAAGGTGAGTCAGACAAGGGCAAGGGTAGCCATTTTCATTCTTCTCTGGGCTTTTCTGCTCTCCCCTTGGGTCAAGGATATATAGTGAGAGAGGCTTGCTGAGATTGGGATGGGTAAGTGCATGCTCCATGGGTATACATTCTCCAGGTCTGATTGTTAGGCCTTGCCCAACTGGTTCTTAGGGTCCGTGACAGTGTTCACAACAGACCTGGCTGAGTACTTACCAGCTGAGTAATCTCTTTAAGGACATTCGTAATTATGCTGTTCTGTGAGGCTCTGTCTCTAGGAAATAGCTGTTTTTTTATCCACTTAAGTGTCTTTTCATAAATGCCCTCTGCAAAAGATAAAGAGACAGATAACTAGGTACAGCGTCGCTATGAACAAAGCTAACACTGGGAGCTGTTGTTCAATTTGTCTTTTTAAAATATTTTTTCCTGAACACAAGAAGACATGATTACTGTTTGTAAGTTAAGTCAGCAATAGGAGGTGGTATAAGTTTTGCTTAGATTTTTGTTTCTTCTAACTAGTGTTTGAATATCTACAGGATGTATTGAATGGTGTAAGCATTCATTCATAAATTCATTCAACATATGCAGGAGTGCCTACCGTGTCCTAGTGTTAATTACTGTAGTGCAATTACTATGTAAGTGCACAGAGTGGTGAGTAAGAGAAGCGAGGTCACTGCCTCCGTGGGACTGATGTTCTCTGGGGGATTCAGCAAGATTTAAGCATGCCAGTAAATAGGGATGCGCGCTATTAAAGAGGAACAGTATGTTATGACGGAGGGTATAACTGGGTGGGATGGAGTGAAGAGTCGGAGAGTAGAGCTCTGTGAAGCAGAGACATTTGAAATGGAAAGATAAGAAGGAGCCGACCATCCGAAGCAAGCCTATGTAAAGGAGTATTCTAGGTAAACAGAACAGCATGTGCAGAGACCCTTAGGTGGGGGTAAATTGGAAAGAAAGCAGTTTTCAAGGCTGCTTAAATTATAGCAAGTCTGATCTGGCCTCTGCAAGGAGGACTGGTCTCTGTTCAGATTAGGCCTGAGGTGGAAAGAATGGGTTGCCCACCTTGGAGTGTAGGGAGCTTCCTACAGGTAGATAGGTTTTTCCAGGTGGACCCGCCCTTTGGCTGGGCACTTGCTTTCCGTATTCAGGGATTAGGGGGAGGGGGACAATGTCGAAAGGTTGGATTACAGGTCCTCAAAAGGCCCTTTGTAGTTGTGTAGATTCTCTGATTTCACCTCTGATAGCTGTAGGCTAGAAACAGTGAGTCCTATATTAGATGATTTATGGGTCAAACTGCAGTTTTCATGGGCTAATAATAAGCCCTTCTATGTATCTAGTCCTCCACAGTTTACAAAATACTTCCATATGCATGATCTCATTTTGACTGCTCACAACAACCCTCTGAGGTAGGTGTTTTTTGTGTGTCTATTTTAACGTAGGAAGAAACCCATGAAACCCATGGTCGAGAGAAGTTAAGTAATTCACGGCCATTAAATGGTTCAGGTGGGATCCACCTCGAGGCCTTGGCAACTCACCCCAGATTCTTTGTATTATGCTAATTCTAAAAACCTTTCCCCCTGCCCCCACCCCCTTGTGTCTCAGGATGTGGAGGGGGTAGGATTTCTGCACCAGGGAGGCCCTGCAGGGTCAGGAGGAGGAACCCAGCCAACGGACTGCAGGTCTGCACGTGCCTGTTATGGGTCTTCAACTTGTAAGCACTTTCTAGGCGGCTTCAAGATCACCCTGTTAGCAGCCACAGCTGTTTCTCATAGCAGCTGCTTGTGCGGATTGGGTTGTGATTAATAAAGGAACTCAACAGTTTGTTCTTTCAGCTGTGCCCTTGGTGTGCACAGCCTACTTTCAGAAAGGCTCTGTTTCAGATTCGGAACAACGCAGCCCTAACGGTGCACGGTGCCTGGGGGACTCCTGACCCTCCAGGAGGGGTGAGAAGGGGTGGTACCCCCAGATCAGGGCTGGTGGGCCTTTGGACCTTGGTCCTTGGTCTCCGAATCAGGGATGCTGGGGTGCAGGGTGGTGCACAGGGGTATGGGATCACACTCAGCCTCTTGTCTAAGGGTCGGGGGGGGGGGGCGCTGCCCCTAGATGCCTGCCTGGCTTGTCATTCCTTGCTGCAGTGCTGCAGCTGGTTGAAGCAGATTGCCCGCCCCCCTCCCAGAGTTTCTCCCACAGTAGCTCTGGGATCCGGCCTGAGAAAGGCATTTCTACTAAGTTTCCAGGCGATGCAGCTGCTGCTGGTCCAGAGTCCATACTTCAAGAACCAACGCTGGGGAGCCAGGACCGATCAGACTTTGGAAGTTTTAAGACACCCGGTGATGGATCTGGATTTTTACATGAAATCTCCAGATTTTTAAATATTGAGATTAAAATCAAATATTAAAGGAACATCATGCAGTTTAAAACTGGAGGTCAAATAGTACACTGTGGCTGCCAGCATATTCACCTCTGATCTGAATACTTTCAGAGACATTCATGCGCTGTCTGCTCTGGAAACTGAGGCCCAAGGAGGGGCAGTAGTTCATCCATAGCCTGCAGCTAGTTTGGGGGCAGAATCTTGACTAGACCCCAGGTGACCTGTCCACCTGCTCTGTGTGTGTGTGTGTGTGTGTGTGTGTGTGTGTGTGTGTGTGTTGGTGTTAGTCCTAGTATACGGTGTCCCAAATAAATTTTCCCTTTGAGCGGAAACACTGTATAACTTTGAAAATAATAATCACACTGAAATAATTTTTTACCGAGTTCCAGGCACAGTTCTAAATACTTTATACTTCATGTGTGTTAACTTAGTTAGTCCTAACAACAAACCTATGAAGAAAGGTTATTCTTCCTATTCTTATTTTCTGATAAGCATTCTAAAGCACAGAGAGGCTAAATTTTTGCCCAATGTCACAGAGTTACTGGTAGTGTCAGGATTCGAACCCCAGAAATCTAGCTTCAGGCAGAGAGCAGCAAATCATTACGAACCTTCTTTTGTATTTCATTAAACAAACAAAAAACCCTTTCCTCCTGCAAAATGGAAATCACTGTTGGGATATTACAGTTTTAACTAATGCTGCTAGGAAACTTAGAAATTAGCTGGCCTGAGTTCCTCCCTCCCCCGTTTTACAGAAGTGGAAATGGAGGCCCATAAAGGAGAGGAGACTTAATCATCTTGAACACTGATTTTACTTTTGGGCAGAGTGGAGGTTAGGTAAGTGTCCAACAAGTGACTGGTTCCTGAGAAAGGTGCTTACCCCTGAGATGGGTCACTCAGTAGCCTTTGCTTCTGAGGAAGGGTCTGCCTCGGTTTGAAGGGAGGGTGAGGCACTGAGAGGGCTGTGCTTTAGGCACAGAGTATTCCCTTGCCCCAGAGCCACCTTGTATCATTTGAAGGTCTCTTAATTGCTATTAGGTGAAGGATGCTAAATAAATAACCTCACGGGCACAGTGTATTTCTGGTCTGTCGTGTTTGCCTTTGTCTTTTGATTGTTCCTTGTCTCTCCCTGTCCAGTTTCTTTCCTGTGAAGTGTGTCCTTTTCTCACACCTGTGCTGTCTCCACAGCTGTGAGCCTCATGGTGAACACGTTCATCTCTGAACATCCTGTATGTATAGGAAGGGAGGAGCTGGCTGGGTGGACTGACCACAGGACTCTGGGCCAGCCTATGCTTGGGGGGAGGTGCAGCTCCAGGGGCGAGGATGCCATCTTGGGACCTGAAGGAGAGCCACCAACTACTGTCCCTCCCTGCTGCTGGACTGGGGGCTCAGAGCCTTAGGAGGATTTAGAGTTGTAATAGGATTCAAAGAATTACAGACAAGTTAAGCCAGTGGGGATCTTCCTGAGATCAGTTCACCCACCCCAGCATTTTCCTGGTGGGGAAATTTTACCCCATGGTGGACAGTGACTTGCTCAAGGCCCAAATGGTGGTGGTTGGGAAATATGTCCCCGCTGTTGGACACAGATTGTTCCAAATGCTTTATAATCATTAACCCCTTTAATCCTCACAGCAGTCTTATGATGAGGGTACTGTTCCTGTTGCGACTTTACTGATGAGGAAACCACTGCAGGTAAGTCACTTGCACAAGCTGGCCATGGGGGCTCCATTCCAACCCAGGAACCCGGCTCCTTCCCTCCTTGTACCTCTCCAAAACACAAGTAGCCTTGCTTTCCCAGGCTCTGTGTTAATTGCTGGTATCTAGACGTGAGGTGGTGCCAAACACTGAGGGGTGGACGGAAGGAAGAGCGTGGTGGGTAAGGTGGAGAAGATGGTGATTGTGTTACCCTGCAAGCCAGTGGCTCATATGGTTCTTCTGGTTCCTGGTCCAGAGTCTTGTCATTCCATCATTAGGCCTTCCTTGGCAGCACTCAGGACAAACATTCCTTTGAGGCTTGTGGTTTATGTTTATTGAAAGTCCTTTGTATTACATCTCATCATCTCCACAGTCTCTCCGTTTTGAAAGAAAGAAGGCGTGTCCCAGTTAAGTGATTGATTTAAAGCTGTATAAAGGTCAACTAGGCCCTTGATACTAAGTAAATTAGGGCAGTTTTATGAAGGCTTTTTCCTCTCTCTCTTCCACTTCCACCCCCCCTCCCCAGTGTGTTTCATTCCAGATTTAGAGCATTTAATTAGGACATAGTTAATGTAGTCTATCGTTGTGGGGAGAATGGGGAGCAGATCTTTTTTCAGTGAAAGACAGATGCCAAAGGTACCCTTGACAAAGTTTGAAATCAAAATTTATAAATTGAATTGGATTTTATGTGGCCCAAGGCATCTGCCTCTTCAGTGTTGTGACTGTTTTTGAAAAGTGTTCAAGTAAATCACTCTGCCCAGTTTCCCTGCTTTGTAAACGCAGGTGTTTGTGCATTGGCTTGTCTTTATCATTGTCATCATTCTGCAAGGTCAGTCATTGGGATGAAACAACTTCTTGAGATGCTAGTGCTCATGATACAGGAGATTGGAATTAGAATCCTTAGAGAAGCTCTATTCCCAACCTACTTACTCATGGCTTTCACACAGTAGAATATCGGTGGCAATGGAAGTCAGTGGAAGTATCCCAGATTGGTGAACCCATCTGCACAATGTAGCAACTCATGGGAAGGGATTTTGTTGTTGTTGTTGTTGTTGTTGTTGTTTTGAGAGAGAGAAGGAGCCAGTGACCTAGGAGCAGAGAGAGTGAGAATCCCAGGAGGAGCAGAGGGAGAGAGAGAGAGAAGTAGGGCTCACCTGATGTGGGGCTTGTGCTTACCTGATGTGGAACTTGAACTCATGAACCGTGAGATCATGACCTGAGCCAAAGTCAGATGCTTAATGACTGAGCCACTGACGCACCCTGGGAAAGGGTTTTATAATGTCTAATTCTTGGGGAAGAGAGGACTGATGGGAAACGATTTTACTCAGTATTTTTGTCATTCGAGACCAACCAACCCCTGTCCCTGTCTCTTGGATCCCATTCTGTCTGCGGGCTGCTTTGGCTGAGGCCCTAGAGATTATTCCTGCCTCCTTCATCTGCAGGTTCTCTTTGTTACACATTCGTGTGTGCATCCTCTATTTTTTCAACGGAGACCTTGAAGGACCTCAGCAACAGCCCCTCTGCTAGGCAGTAGAAATACAGTGCGGAACAACCCTTCACATTGTTGACACAAGTCTTAGGAGGAGCTGGACAATGAAAAAAGAAATGTACATATTATGATCAAAGTCCTGAAGGAAAAACCAGAACAAAGCAGGGCATATTGCTGTGATTTGTCATTCCTTCTCCAGTTTGACGTCGCTGACCTTTCTCCCCTAACCTCTCTTCCCATGGCTTCTGTGACAACATACTTTTGCTAGTTTTCTCCTTTTTCTGTTTAACGTGTAAGGGACAGACTTGAATGCTTTTTAACCCTTGGTGACTGCTTCTGTCTCTTCCTCCCTCACTTTCTTTGATCTGTCTCACAGTGCAATTTTTTGTCTCTGCTACTGCCAGTGTCCCAGCCTGGAACTTTTTACTGCCTCTTTGACAGCTCCCCCTGGGTGGCCCAGAGGTGCCACAGACTGAGCGTTCAAAGTGAAGTTGTGCTCCAAACCAGCTTCTCCTCAGTCAGCCACACCACTGTTGACCCAAGTGCCAAAGACAGGAGCTTGAGAGTCCTCCTGAGTTCCCCACTCTTCCCCCACCGACCCCCCATCCCAGAGCTGGAAAGGAACTGAGGCCTGCCCATTCTGCCTCTTCCTTTAAGCCCTCACTTCCTTCTGTCCATTCCCGTTGTCGCCACCCTAAATCGGGGCGACCACCATCCGTTTCCTGGATTACTGCAATAATCTGCACACTAGGTTTTCTGTTTCTAATCTTGCATGTTTCGAATCCATTCTGGAGAAGAATGATTCCAAGAAGAATCCATTCTTGGAAGCTGAGTCATCTTTACAATATGCCTAAATCCCTCCAGGGCAGCCCATGATTCTTCACATGGAGTTCACACTGCTCAAGTGTATTTCACAGGGCCTTTGAGGACCCAGCTGCTCATGTCTCTGGCTTCATCCCCTGCCAGTTTTACTGTTTATTTCCTTTACGCTTGCTGTAAGGTAGGCCCTGTGTGAGGTACCAACTTTGCGTTCCCTCTTAAAGGAAAAACCCAGACATTCTGAATGTAACTAGAAGGCCTCAGTGCCCTGTCTCCTATGGCCTCTTTCACCTCATCTCAAACCTCAGACGTCTTCACTGACTTGGTTTCAGTCACATTGACCTTTCAGTTCTTAGGAAATATCACATCGCCACCCACTGAGGCCCTTTGCTGGAATGTCCCATCCCTCCCACCAGATGCCCACACAGCTCATGAACTTCTGTTACCCATAAGATCTCAGCTCAGTCAAATCAGCACTTCTTAGGGAGGCCTTTCAGGCCAGCCCAGAACTGGCCAAGTTCTCTTAAACTGGCCTCCTAGCTTCCTGGGCTTCTTGGCTGCACTGGTCAGTTATGAACTAGCAGTGATTTATGACTGATGTCTGACTTTTCCCACTGCCACAAAAGCTTGATGATCGTCTCTGGTTATCTGTTATTTTTTTCACTTACCTGAATTATAATTGTTCAATAAATTATGTGTGTGTGTGGGGGGGGGGCTCCATAAATATTGGTGGTGGTGTTGGCTATTCTTCCTTTGTCCTAGCAGTTGCGTGGTAGACAGTTCATGATAAGTTCATGATGATGGCCACGTGTGTGGTGAGTTCTGAGTACGTACCTTGGTGTGGTGAGGGGGTTTGTCTTCCTTCCCCAGTCTCCCACCTCTCTGCAGCATGTAGACTTGGAATTACAAACATGTGGACTTTAGAAATTATGTAGTCCAATCATTTCCAACCTGTTCTAAACATGAGGGTGTTTTTTTTTAATCCTGTGACATAAATTATGAAGGTTTAAATGGGAGTGGTTATATTTTTACTGTCAGTTCATTGGGGAAAAATGAGTAGTTATGGAAAGCTACAGTGGATTTAGTTAACCATGGAAATTGCATTGAATTTTTTTGTAATAACATCTACATGTATTTGAAAAATACTGGTGTGTATGCATTAGAGCAAGTGCTTGGTGGGCATATGGATTTATAGTACCAATAACTCCATGCTTCTGTGCTCTCTCAGGAACTAGCCATTTAGTCTGGCTCTTTATTTTACATTTGCATGAGATTTAGAACTGGTTACCTGGGAGCTTATGTTTCTCTGTATATATGTTTTATTTGAGCAGTGTAGTGTTTTTAAAAATTTAGAGCAAACATTTAGAAGCTGGGAGATTTTTCACAAAATCAGATTTTCAACTTGAAAAATTAGAGGGACTGGGCCTTATTTACCATATGGCCATAATCACCTGGTACTGACCAGTAAGTGACTCCTTTAGAAGTACCACACTTCCGGGGCTCCTGGGTGGCTCAGTCGGTTGAGCGTCCAACTTTGGCTCAGGTCATGATCTCACGGTTTGTGAGTTCGAGCCCCATGTTGGGCTCTGTACTGACAGCTCAGAGCCTGGAGCCTGCTTCAGATTCTGTGTCTCCCTCTCTCTCTGCCTCTCTCTCTCTCTCTCTCTCTCTCTCTCTCAAAAACAAATAAACATTACTAAAAAAGAAAAAAATTAGAAGTGCCACTCTTCTGGGGCACCTGGGTGGCTTAGTCGGTTAAGCATCCGACTTTGGCTCCGGTCATGATCTCATGGTTCACAAGTTCGAGCCCCATATTGGGCTCTGTGTTGACAGCTCAGAGCCTAGAGCCTGCTTCAGATTCTGTGTTTCCGTCTCTCTCTGCCTCTCCCCTGCTCACACTCTGTCACTCTCTCTGTCAAAAATAAAAAAAAAAATTGAAAAACTTAAAAAAAAAAAAAAGAAGTGCCACATTTCCTTCTGTTTGTCATGGTGCTCACCTATGTCTATGGTTATAGAGCAAGTTGCCCATAAAATGGGACCTGGAAACCTGGTGACCTCTCCCCTAAAGGAAGGAGGCCTCCTGTCAGGTGTCTGCAGAAGCTTGTGAATAGGAAGGGCCCCGGGCCAGGAGTCAGGAAGCCTGGATCCTTGTCCCCTTGCTGTTACTGACTAGCTTGCTGACCTTGAACAAGATATGCAATCTGAGCCTCAGTTTTGTCGTCTGTTACCAATTTGAGAAACACCTCCTGGGCCCCCCAGTGTTGTTTGGTCTGGTAGTATAATGGGGCATGTTTGTTATTAAGTCCCCCATGTTCTCTTTCCTTGTCTCTGCCTCTGTCTCATGGAGGGATTTATCATCTATTATTGCACCTTGCTGTTCACTTCAGAAATATGAGAAGGGAGCTCTCAGTTCTCTCCTCTTTCTCTCTCCAACCATTTTTTTTTTTTTACCCCTGGCCTGTCTAGAGCACTTCTCTTCCTTTTATCCCACGTCCTCTGCTCCTGCGGAGGGGTGGGGGTCCCAAAGCCATACCCAAGCTCCTGCAGTGACACCCAAGACACTTCAAAGTTGAACTCCAAATATCAAAGAATTGTGGTTGCATTATTGCCTATTGAGATACTCAGTAACTGGCCAACCGTGGTGCTGCTAATATTCTGAAATGCTAACAGGATACCAGGCTAGCATGGAGGATTTGGTTTTCAGTGACATCGTCCTTGTAGGCAAGATGTGTGGTTATGCATTAAATTTCACTCTTTGAAAGGAACAATCCAGTGCTTTTGTCCTTCTGGATCTGCAAGGGACAGTAGGCATCAATGCCACAAAAGAGGAAATAAACAGGAGTGTCAGTCTCTGGGATTACATGAAGCAGGGTGGTGTAGTGGAAAGAAAAGAATGGTGTTTTGGAGTCGGGCAAACCTGAGTCTGTTATGGGATAGCTGTGTGACGCTGGGCAAACTTTCTGAGCCTGTTTCTTTGTTAATAAAACAGGGATCAAAGAACATGTTTTATCTTTTAATTTTATGCAGGCCCACCTCAGAGATGTTGCAGGTTCAGGGCTAGACTACTGTAATAAAGTGAGTATCGTAATAAAGCAAGTTAAATGAATTATTTGGTTTTCCCAATGCATAGAAAATTCTGTTTATGCTATACTGCAGTCTAAGTGTGCAGTTAAGCAGTATGTCTAAAAAAAAAATGCACATACCTCAGTTTAGAAATACCTCCTTGCTAAACAATGCCAACCCGCGTCTGAGCTTTCAGGGAGTGGAAGTGACAGATCACACGTCATCATAACAAATATAGTAATACAGAAAAGGTTTGAAATACTGCAAGAATTACCAAAATGTGACACAGAGACACGAAGTGAGCAGAATGCTGTTGGAAACATGGTGCCCATAGACTTGCTTGGTACAGGGTGGCCCCAAACCTTCAATTTGTTTAAAAAAAAAAAAGGGTAATAGGTGCAAAGTGCAATAAAGGGAAGCACAGAAAACAGTGTGCCTGTACATGAAATTGCCCTTCTTGTCCTTTTTTTTTTTTTTTCTGAAAATCCTTTTTTTTCCTCCTTGAAATAAGATTAGTGGGTCAGCCCGTGAACAGAGAACTAGCATAAAGTTGTCTCAATAAAAGTGTACTGTGATTCTTTGTGCAAACATTTTGGCTCGACATTCTCTTGGGTAGGTAGAATGGAGCTCCTAGTGATTTTTTTTTTTAAGCTTTGTAAATAAACAAAAGTAGATTTTCCAGGAAACTTAAAGAGATTTCTTCTGCCTTTAATGGTTTTCCAGATGTTTTGAAGAGGGTAGGATTGGGCAAACTGGATGCTTACTCCAGCCACTCTATAAACCCAGCTCACAGGGCCTTTGGGAGGGGAACAGAGAGCCCTCTCCTCCCACCCCTCCCACCCCCATTCCACAGTGATCGGCTGCCTGGATTAAAGTAAGTGAAATAAAGTTGAGGTTTAAAATTTGATATTTCTATCAATTTTTACCCCAAAGAGAGGGAGAGGGAGATAATTTAGGGGAGACCTGACCTGGAGATGACTGGGGTATATGCTCAGGTATGAGAGAATGTGGCATGCACACTCAAAAGTCTGCATAGGAGTTTAAGATTGCACTGATACTTTTAAGAATTTAGGGTGGCGCTAGAGGTTGGGCATCTGCTGGTGAAATGAAGGAGAAGGGCCCTGGACCAGACCTAGGAGTATTAAGAAGAGACTCCTCCTCCAGGTTTCTTGAAAAGTGGGGGCCATGCAGAGATGCCCTAGCAGGTACCCCATTCACCTACCCATCACGCAGCCTCCAGGAATTGATGACTGGCTGGTTGTGGAGAGTGAACTTGGAGTTGATGATGAGTTGGACACCCAAAAGGATCCTGCAGAGACTGAAAAGGCCTTGGGAGTGTTCCCTGAGGGGTCAAAGAGGAGATTTCTTATGAATGCTTGCTTTTGTTACTACTCTTAACTTTTTGTGTTGTGATTGGGTGAGAAAAAGCTGGAAGGGAAGTCTTTCCCTTGAAGGAGAACTGCCCTGTGAAACAGTTGTACCATTCCTCAAAATGCTAGCTCCTGCGACCCAGGTGGAAGATGGAGGGCTGGGTGCTGGGTGGGCAGGGGAAGATGGCTTCTTAAGGAATGGAGGGGTGGAGGCTCATCTCCGCTTTCAGGAATAGAAGCGGAAGCTCTAGTAACTTCTTCAGAAAAGAAATGTGACAACATTATGGGCCATGGACAAGTTTGTAAGGTTCTGGCAGCTTTTAAATGTTCTTGGGTTTGTTGCTTCTATTACCCATTGTCTCTCTGCTGTTATGAGAGGTAGAGATCTCTGAGATGAGAGATGTACTTATCTTCAGGGGAAGCCAGGTAGAGGGCTGCGCATAAAGCTGGGGAGACAAGGCTCTACTGGAAAACCGGTGGGGGACAGAAGAGCCTGGGTTGGGCTCTGAGGAAGGGGCAGCCACTCCTGCCTCAACAAGGCTAAGAATTGCTAGGGATGCTTCCCAGTTGTTTCAAGAAGTGGAAGATTATCCTGTGATACCACAGGCATTTGAGACGTTGCTCTCTTGCTTACTGTGTTGTCTTCAGGAAGTCACTTACCCTCTCTAGCACTCCCTTTCCCAACTATAAATGGGGAAATTGGGTTGCCCGAGTCTATGATTTTAGGATTCTGTAAGTCATTGATACTGGTAACTTGCAACGAGTAGCTGTACTTTTGACATTTCTGGGATAGATGTGGAGATTTGCCAAGGTAGTTGGTTTGGGGGCAGGTATTTTTGCAGGGACTGTATGGAGAGCGGTTTCTGTTCTCATTTGGGGAAGTCATAGCGCCACATCACAAGACTCACGGGGAAGCCCAGGTCCCCTCCTGTGGCTCCCTGAAGGGCGACTCCTTGCACTCCAGGGAAGTGTGGCCCCTGTCAGAGGTTGGTGAGTTGGCCCCTGTTGCTATTACTGGTACAGAAGCTCAGGGCTACAAGCTCAGTGGACCCTGGCTGCACCATGGAAGGCACCAAGAAGGCAGTTTATACTGAAGGTGACAGCCAAATATTTTTGTACAAATTAAAGTAGGTCACCAAATGCAGACTTCATCTTATCTTTTTTAAAGACTTCCTGCTCATTTGCCAAGGTTCCAAATAATACAGTTTCAGAGGTTCAGAGGTGTCTAATACAATTTTTACCCCCCGCTCTGTACATAATTCTATGCCCATTGTGTAACGCTATTAGAAACATTAGGGTAATTAGAGAGCTACTTTCTGCTTTTCATTTGCTGTAACACTAACCCTCAGTCTGCCTACACTGGTCATATTAATAAGTAATGACTCAAAATTAAAAAGAATTCAGCAGACTCCTAAATTAAGATTTTTCTAAGCCTTTCTTCCTCGCAGTCACATGCTACTTACTGCATGCAGGTGGGGAAGGTGATACATGGGCATATGCTTTGGGTTAAGGGTTCAGAGACCCTGCTTCTAAGTCTTCGTCTGGAAAGCAGGGACACAGCTATCTGAACTCTCCGTCACTGGTGGGTATGAGGAGCAGAGAGCCTGTTGGGTGTGAAAGCACTTTGGAAGCTGATGATGGATGGACAAATGCCAAGCAATCGGGGGTGATGACACAGTTCCTGAAGTGTGAGCAAAAAGAGAATGCCATTTTCCCATGTGCTTCTGGGCACCCTTACATGTGTGTTTCGTGGAACAGAAATTTTACACTTAATGTTTGGTCTGATAATTGTTATGCTTGTTGGACACATTAGCACGTACAAAGAACATTTTCCCCCAAACTCTCTTAGGGAAGTGGTTTTGTGTTTTTATACCCTACGGCAATTAAGGTGCTGATGGGTTAAGTAATATGCCTAAAATCAAATTAAACTGTTCAAAAATACTTTGCTAAACATTTGGCTTGTCTTCACAGCCTTTGGAGCTTTTCTTTTCTCATTTATCACATTTGACTCTGGGAAGGCTTCCACCACCTCTATAGCAATAATAACAGCTGGCATTTATTGAAGCTTGCCTATGCCAGCCCAGTGTACAGATGAGGAAAGCAAGGCACAGGGATGTTAGCTTGCCAAAGGTAACACAGCTCATGCGACAGCCCCATCTGAGCTATTTCTGTGCTACTAGGAATAAAAGCAGGACTAAAAGCATTGACTGTATCCTAGGAGCCAGGTGCTATGTTAAGTAATGCCCATTCAGAACCTCATTTGGTGGCACACTCCCTGTGAGGGAGGCCCTGGAAAATGTTCTGCAGGCGGGAAACTCCTGTCATCCTTTCTGGTTTCACAGTCCACTTACAGCATCTCCATTTTGCTTTTCTCTTGCTGATCTGGAAACAATCCCTCTTATGATGCTTTCCTTACTCTCCTGTAACACTGGTTTTGCTAATCAAGATGTTACACGTCAGCTGCCTGCAGCCTGAATTTAGCAGGTAGACCTATCATAGTTGACCCTGATTGTATTAAAAACAAATATGAAATTGAGTTAGGTGACAGCCTTTAAAAATTCAGGTGACTATAGTGGTGCCTGGGTGGCATAGTCGGTTGAGCATCCGAACTTCGGCTTGGGTCATGGTCTTGCGGTCCGTGGGCTTGGGCCCCATGTTAGGCTCTGTGCTGACAGCTCAGAGCCTGGAGCCTGCTTTGGATTCTGTGTGTCCCTCTCTCTCTGCCCCTCCCCTGCTAATGCTGTGTCTTTTCTGTCTCTCAAAAATGAATAAACATTTAAAAATAAATAAATAAAAATTTAGGTGACTATAGAAAAAAATCTACATTTGGGATTTCTTATGAAAAACTGTGACAAGACAGGATTTGCTTATCCACCTACCAGCACCAAACCACTCCCTTTAGACTGAAAATGACCTTCATCCCCCACCCCCACCCCATCTTCTTTCTCCATCTCCCACCTAACTATCAGACTGCGATACCTAGGAATGTATACCTTATGTAAGATAGAAAAATAAATATGCCAGGACTTGGGCATACAGAAGAAATTTAGGAAGTGTATGTTGAATTGAATTAAAGTTACTGGCTTAGAAATAGTCTTAGTTTGGTAATAGAATATTTGCTATTTGTGAGCTGACCATTTCTCATGATACTTTTTGGGCAGATGGGTACATTAGGCTTAATCTATTATTTAAGGGAAGAAAGGCTCTGTCCCTATGCTTGAAGGTCTATGACTCATCAAAAGTTAAAAGATATACTTAGACCTACTCTTGATAAAATTACTTTTATTGTCCTAGTCAGCATCTGGGAATATGAGAAAACAGTATTTTCTTTAAAACAAACCATAGATTTGATGAGTTAAATTAGGTAATGTATGTGAAAGCACTTTATATATTATTGGGTATTGAGCCAGTAAGTTATTGGAGATGTTTTGGGAGCATTATCACCTTATCATCATTTCAAGCTTATGACAGACATTTAAATCTTTGCTCTCCGCCACTTTGTACCTTACTCGACGAGGCACTTACCTCTCCTTTTCCATAGGTATATAAAAATGTGGCTAATGTTATTTCCCAGCACCTAGTACAGTGCCTGCCGTAGAGAAGGTGCTCATATTTATGCTGGCTAAGTGAATAAATAAATAAATAGACATGGGGATTTTTGAGACCTTACTGAGCTAGTGCACATAAAACATCAAGCAGAGTGTCATATATTAGCTTGCAGTTTTTAGTTTAGACTGTTTTCTAAAACTTTCTCCTGGACACAGCCTGGGGGGTGATCTGCGTTCTTGGATGAAGGCAATAGAGAGCTGGCAGGTGTGCCGACAGGCAGGTGACAGAGGCCGCAGAGCCCCGGGCTGTGTGTGAGGTGCTGGATGGACAGAAGCAAACTCCTACAAGGGCCAGAGCTGGTCTGTTGCTCTCATCCCTGGCCTGTCTCATCCAGAGCATGCCACAGGCAGATGATTAGGCAGGGTCTAGGTGAGTTCAGACACATGGAATTCTGGACCTTGGGATTAAACTATTGGAAATAATATGTCAGATCTGGAAGGGCCCTTTGCAGTCATCAGGCTCATCACTTTCTCTATGTAAAGATGTGGAAAGAGCAAGGACACTGGAGTTGGAGAGGCCTTGGTCTTAATCTCCCTGGGTTGCCTTTTCCTATCTAACTGTTGGCATGAGTCTTAACTTCCTTGATTCTCATGGCAATTCATTGGCTGTTTTTGAGGCTTAAATTCAGTAAAAAGCATTCTTTTTTTAAATTAACCATTTTATGTTTTAACTGCTTTTTATTTATTTTTGAGAGAGAGAGAGAGAGAGAGTGAGTGAGCGGGGGAGGTGCAGAGAGAGGGGGACAGAGGATCCGAAGTGGTCTCCACACTGACAGCAGAGAGCTTGATGCAGGACTTGAACTCATGAACTGCGATATCATGACCTGAGCCAAAGTCGGACACTCAACCGACTGAGCACCCAGGTGCCCCAAGTATAAAACATTCTTAGCACGATACCTGACATGGACTTGGTACCAAAGAAAAATAGTGACCCTCATTGTCATGGAAAGGAAGTGGAAGTCTAGAGAGACAGGAATGGTTTGTGATAAGTGCTGGCTGTGGGGTGTCCACCTGGTGCTGGTATCTCCCAGTGTGGGTGTGTGGTGGGCAGGAGATGGATATTTATTGTGGCCAAAACTGAGCTGCCTTTGTTGGAGAGTGAGCTAGTTTAGGAATATCACAGCGCAGGATCTACTTACTTATTTGAGATAAAAGGGTGCACCAAATTAATTGGAGCAGGAAGCTTCCAGAAGAACTTTAGGCAAGTTGGAAGAGATGATGTGTGTTTTGTATTCTAAGTAGATCTCTGGTTTCGTCTTCTGCTGAGCGGTGGTCTTGTTTTTTGAGATAAGCTGTGAAGAAAAATGATGAAAACTATCTCTAAAAATATAAGAACTTTGAGCATGTCACTGTCATTTTCCTCCTCTCAAGACAATCTTTGAATTTTTACTAATACTTTAAAATTGCCTTTCTGCTTTCTCTCCACTGCTCTGCCTGGATGTGATATTTAGGGACTTCTGAGAGGCATGTGAATCCTATATCAGTAACCACCTGCTACGGATGACACAAGGGTGGCCATTATGACTTCATGACCTATCCTCACACTATATATCATTTTTGCTGAAATTCACGTGTTTCAAAGGTTTTCGCAAGATAGCACAATCCCTTGGCTTCGTGGCTTTCAGAATTTATGAGTTTGTACCTGTGCGGTCAGGAAGAGGCATGACATGCCAACTGTTAACTTTATAGATAAGGTTTTTTCTGTAATCATTGCTCACAAACCAGACCATATCAGACGTTTTCAGTACCTGGAAAACCATCATGCAGGAGGCTCAGGTTTACTTTTTGTCATCCTGCGCCATCAGGCATTAAAGGCCAACTCCGCCACCCTCTAAAACCCTGGCTTTCTTTAAAGGACAAGTGCCAGCTTTTTGTTTCTTTGGTGTCTTGAATGTTCAAGGTTCATTCAAATCATGATCTCTCCAAGTCTAGAGAGTTGAAAACATTAGGAAAAAAAATCTTCATTCTTTTATTTCTGATGGGAATTTCCCCTGACGACTGTGATCTGTGAAAATAAACTACACAACCATGAGATTCCTGCTTGTTTGCACATTACTTTGCCATTAACAAGTCACTTTTACATATTTGGGGGTATGTGGTATGAGGATATGAGGTTAGAGGTATGAGGATACATCTCCTGTGACAAAGGCAGGAACATGCTTCGGTTACTTATTCCAAGGACGTGTTTTTCCAGAAGCACCAAAATATGTCAAGAAAAAGTTGCTCTTGTTTTTGTGTCCTCAGGGAATAAAGAAAAGTGAAAAGAATTGTTTTTCTGATGAGCTGTAGTTTCAGAAATCGCATTAGACATTTCTTATTTCTTAAAATCCACCCTTCACAGAAAAGACATTTCTGACATCAAATTTTGGATTATTTGGGTTTCTTATTGACTGAGCAGCATTTTTATTATTTTCTTTTATTAAACTGAGGGCCAGCTCTCTGGATGTAGGTGTTTAGGATCTGAAGTCTTTCTATAGGACTGGATTTAATTTTAGGAATGGTAGAGTGTGGGTGTGAAAACTTTTACCGTAATGTTTTACTGTCATGTTGTACATTTTGCAAATAATCCACGGAACACTTTTCAAGTTTTGGTCCTTTGGGTATATAGGGTTTTTTTTGTTCCTCTATTCCTTTTGGAGGGGTAACAATTTGGCTTGGGCTTGCGCCTCCCTGGAACAAGCCTCTAGAAACTGTTTTTAGCCATGTTTCTTGGTCATCCTGTGATATACTCGAGGGCTTGGGCAGGCAGGACCTGGCCTGGGCAGGTGTCTTGTAGTTTCCCTACAGGCTGCAGTCTCACAGAAGTTTCTGGGACTAGGCACAAAGAGATATTTATTTGTTTTTTTGGTTTTTATTTATTACTTTTTTAAGTTTATTTATTTAGAGATGGAGGGCATGCACACGGGGGTGGGGAGGGTCAGAAAGAGGGGGGAGAGAGAATCCCAAGCAGGCTCCGCCCTGTCAGCACAGAGCCCGACACGGGACTTGATCCCACGAACCGTGAGATCATGACCTGAGCTGAGATCAAGAGTCTGATGCATAACTGACTGAGGCACCCAGGCGTCCCAGTACAATGAGACTTTTAAAAAGAGTAACATACATCAACTAAAAATTAAGTATGAAGTGTGAAATTAGAGATTCAGAGCCAAGAAACATCTCAGAATAACCAATTCATTGAATTTTCTTCCCCAGGAAGCTTCAATAGTCTGCATTCCAGCCATTCCAAGCGACTCATTGGTTTCGGTTCTCACATGCCTCGGTGCCTTAGTTTGTATTTTTCCTTCTTCATGTATTATAAGCATCAGTATTTTAAGGCCCAGCCTGAAAACCATCTTAAAGGAGACCTCCTTAATCCTTTTTTTTTTTTTTTTTTAATTTTTTTTTTTTAAATTTTTTTTTTCAACGTTTATTTATTTTTGGGACAGAGAGAGACAGAGCATGAACGCGGGAGGGGCAGAGAGAGAGGGACACAGAATCGGAAACAGGCTCCAGGCTCTGAGCCATCAGCCCAGAGCCCGACGCGGGGCTCGAACTCCCGGACCGCGAGATTGTGACCTGGCTGAAGTCGGACGCTTAACCGACTGCGCCACCCAGGCGCCCCCCTCCTTAATCCTTTTGTCAGCATTCTGCCTGCTCTGAATGGAGTGTGTGTGTGTGTGTGTGTGTGTGTGTGTGTTGAGCAGATAAATAAATTGTTTTAATTTTTCTCCTGGTGATTTTCCACTGGACTATACAGTCCAGTCTGTGGAAGGTAGGACTGTGTGGGTATTTTCCTTCTACCCCCTGGTGGCTGCTCCCTGTGGCCCTGTGTGAATGGTAAGAGAGGGGCATGGTCCAAGCTGTTCCTCTAGACTTTGGATAGCTTGGAGCTAGAGTTCCCAGGGTAGAGAGGGCATAGTACCATCTCCTTTATATCACTCCTCGCTGAGAGAAGTGAGAATTAACACTTTAGGAAACATTTTTTTGCAAAGAGGGGAGGGATTTAGAGGCTATAATTAGATTTCAAAAGACAATGAGTGGAGACAAAGCATTTTAAGTGAAGTGATTCATATAAACTGCTTAGTGCTTGCTTAGCACTTAGCAAGCTCTCAAGAAATGGGAACTGTATGATCATATGGTAATGGCTTAATCACATATCATACTGGCTAAAGGAGGGAATCCTCAGTTATAATCCCTGCCCTCTGGGCATGTGTAGTCTAATGGATAACAGAACAGTCTCTGAGGACAGAATACTTTGGTCACGTCCACCTGATGACCATAAGACATTAGAGGAACTAATTGTATTTTATGGACATGATATTTTATGAGTAGAAATTCTTTTTTTTTTGGTTCTTTTTTTTTCAATATATGAAATTTATTGTCAAATTGGTTTCCATACAACACCCAGTGCTCATCCCAAAAGGTGCCCTCCTCAATACCCATCACCCACCCTCTTTTTTTGGTTCTTTAAAGATATGATTGTTTAGGAATGCTTGTGCTTAAATAGATTTTATTTCTTTTTCAAATGGAATTTACTAGAGTTTCCAAGATATTTTGCTCTTGTAACCTTCTTACATTTTGTTAATGATTCTCAAGTCTTGCCTTGGCTTCTGAACTTTGATATATAGACTTTTTTTTTTTTTTCTTAGTAAAAAGTTTTTGTCCTGTCCACTGTTTTGGTGATCACCACTGAATGAATAATGATGCCTGCTGCTGGGGTGGTGCAAGGGGATCGGGAGACCTTTCTCCAGAACACAGCAGTGTGGGTGGGTGCCCTTCTAGTCTCCAGAGAAGCAATCTAAAGAAAGCTTAGCTGGCTTCTCCCCTTACAAATGCTTGCTTGCTTCCGTAAGTCCTCTATTGCCTTGCTATTCAGTGTATGACCTGTGGACCTGCTGCATCACCTGGGAGCTTGTTAGAAATGCAGTATTTCAGCCCCTGCCCCAGTCCTGCTGAACAGAACCCACATGTTAACAAGATCCCAAGGCAAGTTATATGCAGGTTCAAGGTCTAGAAGCACTGGCCGTTCTAGAACCACAGCAGCAGGCAAGGCAGGTCTCAGAACTGTTAACATTTGAAAAATATGCTGCTTTTTATTTCTGCTTCAAAGTAGAGATAAAATTGTGAAATGAAATTTGTTTTGGTTGGGCTGAACCTTCATTTAAGACTTGTTATCTTGGAGAACCTCCAATATATGTAAGTAGGGAGACTAGTATAATGACCCCCTATTTACCTGTCACCCAGCTTTAACAGCTCTAAACCCAAACTAATTTTATTTCTCAACCCAATCCCACCCTGCCCTGGAAAACAAATCACAGCCATATAATTTATCCCCAAACATTTCTTTTTCCCTTTTTAAAATTTGTGGTAAAATATACACAACATGAAACATACCATCTTAAGATTCTGAAGTACACCCTTAAATGGTGTTAAGTACATTCACATTTTTGTGCAACCAAGCTCGAGAACTCTCTTCATCTTGCAAAACTGAAGGTCTATAAACATTAAACAGCATCTTTTTCCTTGTTAACGTAACCGCAGTACTATCTCACGCCAAAAAAAGTTACGTTAATTTCTTAACGTCAAATACCCGATCAGTGTTCAGATACCAAATTAAGGCATTCAGCTCAACGTCTTCTCTCCGTGAAGCTGGTGGCCTTGTTTGTTCAGTGAAGAATCTAGAGGCAGGGTGACTGGAGGTTTTTCTCCTTTCCCACCCGGGAGCCTGGCAGGATTTCGCATGAAGGTTTTGTAATTTCCAATATTCTTCTATTTTTATTTTTTTTTTTTAATTTTTTTTTTCAACATTTATTTATTTTTGGGACAGAGAGAGACAGAGCATGAACGGGGGAGGGGCAGAGAGAGAGGGAGACACAGAATCGGAAACAGGCTCCAGGCTCTGAGCCATCAGCCCAGAGCCCGACGCGGGGCTCGAACTCCCGGACCGCGAGATCGTGACCTGGCTGAAGTCGGACACTTAACCGACTGCGCCACCCAGGCGCCCCAATATTCTTCTATTTTTAGAAATCAAGAGTTTTATGGTAAAAAGAGCATGGACTTTTGATTAGAAGAACGAAGTCTGAGTCACTTATTGCTTCTTAGAATTGGGCAAAATAGTTACTCTTTTATCATTTCAGGCACAAGACTGCGATGAAAATCGAGTTAAATTGGAATACCGTATAGCAATTAGAATGAATAAGCTAGAGCCCTATTTCCTGGGGGGCTAAATCTCAAAACCAGTTCAGAAGAACAGGTTGCAGAATGATTTGTGCAGCCTGACACCATGTATTTAATGTTGGACAACAAACAATACTACAAATTGTTTATGATTACACACGTGGTAAGAGTATGACAACATGCTTCAGAATGATAGCTGCACATTTTAGGATAACAGTCCCCTCTCTCAGTGACAGGAAAGTGGCATGGAATGACTGTTTCTGTAGTTTTTTATTACCCCAAATTCTGAAGGAAGTGTGGTGAAATGTCAAGATTTGCTACAGCTGCCTGATGGGTATTCACGGTGTTAGTTCTGTCATGTATGTTTGGACACGCTGCAGGAGAAAGACTTTTTAAAACCTGGTCAGTTTATGTGCAAATATTTTTCAGACTCAAGTTACTCAAAAAGGTTACTAGGTGTATTCTCTTGACACTTGCAGCTCATCCCAGAAATTTTATGCTGAAGAACAACAACCAAAAAATTGATATTGGGCACAAAAACTATGAAAGTGATTTAACTGGTGGCCCTCTTGGTAGCATTAAAGGTGTAAAAAAACCAAAAAACCAAAAAAAAAAACCCAAAAACCAAGACCTAGGAAGAGCCACTTGTGAAGTGTATGGTGGTGTTCAACTTCCAAGCAGTCTTCTGTGCCCCATCCATTTTACCTGGGTGGATTCTGGTGAAGTATCAAAGAGTTTCAACAGTAGGCCAAAGCCTTTTTTTAATTTGATCGGAATGGATAGCTCGGTTGCTTCCCAGGAAGATTTGAGGTGGCAACGTAGGAGCTCCGCTGTGGCTGTGTGACCTTGAAAGCATCTCCTGGTCACAGAGCCTGCACTTCACCCTCACTTCCCTCTGTTGCTGTCCTGTCTCTGGATAGTACGGCTCGGCTTGGAGTCCTGGGAGACAGGTGACGGTTTCAAAGAGCACTGAGAAAGGGGCTCCTTGGGGGACTGTTGGGTTGAATCACCTTCTCCTTCCTCACATCCGGGTTTTCCTGTTGTGCAGATGGAGCCGACTGATTAGTGGTCTCATTAGGATAATCGTGCCTAGAGGGTATGATAAAGGGCACACATTTGATATTTATTCATGAGTGTAGAACGGAAACCATTCATCCTGGATGTTCTTTCCAGCAATGGGGAAGATTTGGGCTTTTCCACAAAAGTAAGTGTGCTGGGGGTGGGAAGCAGACATGTTAATTAAGCCCCGTTGACAAGAATGATGGAATATGTCATGCCAAGAGCTTAAATAATGTGTTATTTCTGCAGGTGATCTAGCATCAAGATCCCTTAGTTGTGGATGTCTTATTGTTAGTAATTAAATCACGACTACAACTATAGTCACATCCAGTACCTGAAGACAGCCCGGAGGTCTGTTTCTAGTCTAGTGTAACCCTTGCTACTGTGATTTTATTTCCCTCACAGAACCGATTTTTGTCCCCTTAATCATATTTATTGCTCTTATCTCAACTCTCAAATATCTCTAATCTTCCAGAAACATATATAATTATCTTTTAAGGGTCTGAGTCGTGCCAGCTGTAGCAGAAGAATTGCTTCCTGGCTCTTGCATGACACTAAATCATTTCGTATCAGGTCTTACCTATTAGAGTAGGAATGATACTCTGTCCATTTCTCTAAGTGATTCATGAATTTGTCCTCTCATTCAGGTATTCCTCAGGCATTTATGGAATGCCTCTCCTGTGTAGGGAGCTATGGCCAGTGCCTCGAAGGAGACAGAGTCATAGGAAGGGGGACACATACACATAGACACATGTGGCGAGAGAGTCTCAAAGTAACCTCAGAATTTCTGTTTGACTTTGGTCAGGACAGAACAATTGTTGGCTTTGAAACCTATCTGTGTACCTCTACTACCCTCCACCTCCTTGCACTGTGGCTGGTTCACTTTTTCTCAGTCGCAGATAGTTCATGGGGAGAGAGTGTTAGTGCAAACTTGCAGAATGACTTACTGTGTCTGAATGGTGGAGAAATTAGGGGGATGATTGGTTTAAAACATAAACAAGCAGCAGCTGTGGAAATGCAGTACAATTCCATGTTAACATCACTGCGTAGACACTGGACACTGCCTTTGAAAGGTAAGGGAATGTCTCGTTTGGTATATCAGATATATTCTGATATCAAGGACTTTGGGCCTAGCTTTTCATGTGTGTGAACCCGTGTGCCTATGAGTCAAAGTGGCTTTGACTCTTGGCTAGCTCCTTTGCTGTGACAAGATGTCTTCAGATGCCCAGAGACAACCATACAGACAGACCAAGCCTGAGAAATTACTAGAACAGACTTTTTTTTTTTTTTTTTTTAAGCAAATGGAACTTTCCTGTCTGTGTCTCCTGCCATGAGATGCCTCTAATGGAGAGTGGACATAGCTGGGTAGAGGTGAATTAACTCTTTCAAGTCAGGGAACTATTTAATAATCCTATGACTTTGTAGCTGGAACTGGCATTCAAGAGAGTGACTCTCCTAGTATTATGACAGCGTCCCTGGTACTGAGATTTCAGGCTACTGACTCTCCCTGCTGAACGTTAACTAGAGATCCAACTACTGTATAGTGTTTTAAGATAACTTCTAATGGATTGCTTCCTTTCCGCTCTTCTTTTAGAGAATGGTTAAGAATTTATATCCTTGACAGTAAATACTAAACCTACCTGTGAACTAAGCTAGAAGCAGTCTCTGTAATCCCCCATACTTTGGCATCTCTTTTTATCTATCCCTATACTGCTCTTTCTAACCTAAAAGATAAATGTTTATGTACATGTTTTACATCTATGCGAGGCTAGAAACTAGATCTTTTCTCTTGTATTTCTTTTGTCAGTGTATAACTTTTTTAAAGTTATAAACATGACTCTCATATAAATGTAAAATGAGTACATGTCAGAGTAGTATTGAACTCATGAATGAGGGAGCCAATTGGACGATAAAGCTGGTTCAGAGAGCATTTGAGGAACTGTGTAGTTATAGGCACTGACATATATTGAAATTAGATTGTTGGGTTAGATATGAAACTGGTTAATGCCCTCCAGGGCAATAAAACAACATTTGGGGCTCTCATTTCTACCAATCAGAAATCATATGGCTCTGTAATGGAAAAAAAAAATCTACAAGTTAGCGTGTAACTTCACAAAGTCTGAACCCATTTCAATGGTAATAAGCAAATCAAACGCAGGTACATCTCCTAGAGAATAAAATAATCCTTACGCGTGCCTGTTGGGTAGTATTCTAGTGTGGCGTCAAAAGTACATACTGCCTTCCTTTTGCCTTATTTCCAAGAATTGCATATTGTTTTCTGACATCCTCACTGTTGTTAGTGTGCATTCCTTCATTTCTTTGTTTTGTTTAATAATTACTGAATGTCAGTTTTGTGCCGAGTAGTAGGTAGGCAGTTAGAGGTACATAACTGAATGAGTCAGATGAGTCAGATGGTCCTTGCTTTCATGGAGCTCAGAGACTATTCTGTTAACATCCTAAAAGGGAGGCAGGGAGTTCTTTTCAGGAATCAGTTTTATTGTGGAGAAGCAATGGTAATTTTTTTTTTTTTTTTTTTTTTTTTTTTTTTTTTGGCTCACAGTCCCTTTTGGGTCTCTGTGCTTATAAGGCTAGGATAAAATGCAAATGTCACAAAGAAGGACAACCAGAGCCAGTACTTTTTGGGACAAGAGCAGATCAATATCCATGCCACTTCTTTTTGTTCTTGTGACATTTATATCTTTCTAGTGATAACGTTTCACAGAATCAAGATTGTGCTGTCTGACATGAAGAGCTCCCAATGGCCTGTCCCGCCAGGTCTCTCCAGAGACCCCCTCTGTTTGTCTCCACAGGTATAGATGTGCTTATTCCTGGTTAGACCAGTTTGTGCGGACCTGCCAGAGAAGCTGCTTGGTAACTGACAGCTCCAATTTCATGGCTGTCAGTACAATTTTCTTACAGCAAATATATATACATTTATTTAGGGTATTTATTTGGAGGGTTTGCCGATTTAATTTAATTCGTCCTTCCAAAAAAATAATGTGTGTGTGTGTGGGGAGGGGACATGGCTGACATTTGTCTCAGAGCTGTAAAACAGGGACCCGCAAGGAGCCTTACAGATGCTCTGGCTGCCCCTTTCCCAGCTAACACTGGGAAACTCAGCACAGAGAAGCCAGATATTAATTGTGCTCTTGTGATGAGTCACTACTAGACCCGAAGCTTTTGTTTAGTTTTCGGTTCCTTCTTCTATAATGGTGGTTCTCACCTGGATTTATTGGTGGCATATAGGAGTCCTCCAGGGAGGATGCTTTTCTTTTGTGTTTGCACCTTTGTATCTGTTTACAAAGGTAGATATGCTAGATGCTTGTTCAAGAAAATTTAGTTAATACTTAAAGGCATTAAGAAGAAAGCAAAAAAAAAAAAAAATCCTCTGAAATCCTGGCCTTCAGAGATAATTTTACTGAAGATTTTTGGGCACATCCTTCCAGACAATCCTCTCAAGTATTTACATCTATATCTATAGTTGCACTTCGATGATGTGTATGTCTCTTTACAATTTTCAGCAAATGCGAAGAGGATCATTTTCTTGCAATGGATTCTTCTTTAACTTGAAAAACAATACTCAACTTATTTTAAGTACAAATGGAAAGATTTTCCTTTTGGGTTGTATTTTACTCATATTACTGTATCTCCAGTGATATAACTTAAACTTTTAATATTCTTACTTAATCATAAACATAAGGACAGGTCACGTCTTCAGAAGCAGTGGTTGTGCTAGCTGTAGAGATGCACCATTCGGCTTCCCTTTGAGGGAAGGGCTTGCTGACAGTTGTGGGGAGGGCAGTCTGCAGACAGCCTTGTACTAGCTGTCAGCTCCATGAGGGTCCCCCTTGGCTGCATCTGCACAGAGTTATTCGCCCTAGGCCATGCCCTTCCTGGGGCATCTGCATCTGGTGACATCTGATGACATGTGACAGTATGGAACATGAAGGCTCCCTGGATACCAGAACGTCCTGCTGATAAGCTGAGGCTGTCAGATTTCTGTGGTGTTCCAGCTCTTCCTCTGCCCAATCTGCTTCCTCTTCTTCCCTTTACAAGGGTTGAGCCTTAAGAAACATCTTGGACTCCAGACTGTCACAGTGGATTTTGTTGTTGTTTACGAAATGGCTCCATAGCCATTGGTGCAGGGCGAGCTTCTACTTGAGTTGCTCCTGTGATGGCATCCTGGGAGCCGGTGGAGTCCTAGGGGGTTCAGGAGATCCTAATCCATCCCTCTTCTCCAAGAGAGCTCTCAGTCTCCTCTGCCCCTCATCAGAGGGTTTGAAGGGGTTTGGCTGTGGGCAGGTGTTAAAGCTGACTCTCTGTGGTTTTCAGGGAAAGTTTAAAAGACTTTGTTGCTGATGGTATTCTCTACAATAAAATCTATTTTGTTTGGTCATGATATTAATCAGTTGAAGTTTTATCTGGTTTGGGAGACATTTCTCTGGAACCATTGAAAGCTCCTCCCTAAGAGTTAAGATTTTATTTTACTTTATTTATTTATTTACTTACTTACTTATTTATTTATTTATTTATTGCTTGCCTGCCTGCCTGCCTGCCTCTAATAGATACCCCTTTCCCCGACCCTGTTCACTTCCAACCTGATGCAGGATGGGTGGTGTCCTCTCTGGACGGTCCGTATTTGCATAACCTCTCCAGCCGCTCTTTTATTCCAGCAGAAATTATAATCTCACTGATTCCTGGGAAGAAATATGGTGATGGAAGGTGAAGGAAGCAGAGAGTGCCTTTTGGAGGCCTAAGGGTTTTTTTTCCAGTCACTACATGTGCTCAAATGCAACGTTGCTTTGGTTAGTACTGAGAGCACCGATGGACCCTGCCTCTGTCTTCTCAAGGTCCCTGTGGAGTCCTTCATTTCATGGCTGTTTGTGCTGGTGGAATCAGGCTTGAGGACAGCCATGTGTGCTCTGCAGCCCCTTGACATCTCCCCTCTCTGAGTGAGTCATTGTGGATCTCCCCCCTCATCCCCAACACTGAGTGTATTTTGCCTTTAAGCCCCTCTAGCCTTAGCCAGCAGATGCTGTGTGCATTCCAGCATCTGTGTGGGTTTTAGGGAGATAAGGAAGGCCTGCAGAAGGTGGCCATTGCTTCTTTAGCACATCTTTCTGTCCTTTTCCTGGGGTGGGGGTGGAGCACAGTGATCCTGCCCTTCAGCACCAGGTGCCCCCCATGTGATCAGCGTATATGCTAGCTGGGACTGTAGAGCCCAGTTGGGATTCTCACAGTAAGGTCTGCAAGTCATAGTTCATTTAAATGCAGTAATTCAAAAGCTGCACTTGACTTAATGGATGCTTTTGAAAGCTTTTATAAAAAAAAAAAGTTTTTTATGAAAGGGCAAACTAGACCAGAAGATGCTGCTGAATAAATCTTTATTCTATAGAAGGTAATAAGCAAAGCCCTGATATCAAAGAAGTTAAGCTTTTTATTTCTTGTCCAATTTTCTCTGTGGGGGGAAAAGGTCTATAAAGTCACTCATCTGTGTCCACCTTTTTAATAACTTAGTCATGCTGTTGAATTTGCCTGGGGGAAGAGAACTCAGAAGTATGTAATACACCAGGAGTCAAAAAGCCTTTCGAAGTCCTTTAATTCACTCCTCAATTTTGGATGTTGGGAGGTGGGAAGAAGGGGAGGGACTGTTTGAAGGGACTTTTGTTAGGGATGGTGCCTCCCTATCCCATGTCTTTTCCCTACCCTCAGGTTCTCTCTACCAGTGATATTTTCCTTTTTCAACAATAGGTTTGTGTGAGAGGAAGGTTATGATTTATTGGGGAACCCCAAATTCCCAGCAACTGGTATCTTCGGCCTTTCCAAGTTTTGACAATAAAATACTAATCTGAATTTAGACACGGAAACTTCTGGAGAGAAAGATGTGCAAAACATGCGTCTGTCTAGAATACTTGCATGTGAGCTTACCGGACCCCCAAGCCCCCCCCATCTGAGTAGCCTGGTATCACTCACTTGTTACCTATTCTTGTTAATAAAGATGTGTTGGTTAGGAGTTTGAACTAGATTCCTGGAGCAAACATTTGAGTACAGATAAATGTTTTATATATGCATATATATTTATATGTGTGTGTGTGTTTATGTATATGTTATAACATTTTGATGCATATATATACATACACACAGCATGTAACTACAGATAAACAATGCATGGTTGAGGAATTACAGATGAATAGCATAGAACATGGGAAGATATCTGTATGAAGCCTTGTGGGAGGTCAGCAAGATTAACCCTACCTTTAGTGTCACTGACACCGGTGGCCAGGGATGCTTCATGGATGAGTTTATATTTGAGATGGGCAGAGCTTGGAGTAGTGAAGAATAGTGTGAAGAGGTATCCTATGTTCTCACTCATATGTAGAATGTGAGAAACTTAACAGAAGACCATGGGGGAAGGGAAAGGGAAAAAATAGTTACAGAGAGGGAAGGAGGCAAACTATAAGAGACTCTTAAATACAGAGAACAAACTGAGAGTTGATGGGGGGGTGGGGGGAGGGGAAAATGAATGATGGGCATTGAGGAGGGCACTTGTTGGGATAGGCACTGGGTGTTGTACCTAAGTGATGAATCATGGGAATCTACTCCCGAAGCCAAGAGCACACTGTATTCACCGTATGTCAGCTAATTTGACAATAAATTATATTTTAAAAAATAATTTGGTCAGAGTGAATAAATCCACTTTTTTATTAAAAAAAAAAAAGAATGGTGTGAACAAAGTTACAGATATTGGGAAAGTACTTACATGACTTGTCTGGTGGAGGTAAGCAGTTTGAAATGGTCCTGAATACTCAGGATGATTGTCCAAGTTTTTTTTTTTTTTTCAATTATGACATAGATAGTTACTAGTGCTCCTTTAAAGATGAGCTTGGAATCATCTAGAATGATTTGAAGGTAATACAGTTTAAGTGCAAAATAATAGATATGGTAATCTCTGGAATTCATTCCATCTCCTTAGGTGGAAAACTAAGAAAATAAAAGCATGTGGCTAAGCTCTTTGTGGAATCCTCGGGATCCTAACTAACACACATCTTTGCAGTACAGGGTGTTGGACTTGCTTAAAAACTGATGGCTTTTCATCACTCCCTCCTTCCTTCTCTCCTCCCTCTTTCTCTTTCTTGTATTCATCCATAAATGTAAATGAATTACTGTGGGCCAGACAATGTTCTAGATCCAGGAAATAAATGATGAGCAAGCCACTGTTCTCAGGTTTCCCTCAGAAAACAGACTGTTACAATAGTAAGCATCAGGTGCTATGAGAATACACACAGAAAGAGCACCTAACCAGGTTTTGTGCCCTAAGGGAGTTTCTGGAGACAGCTGGAGCCTGAAGGGCCAGTAGGAAGAAGCCAGACCAAGAAGGAAGAAAGAAGGAGAAAGGAAGAGCATTTTAACCAGAGGGCAAATTACTCAAAGGCCACTGACCCCAAGGAAAACATGACCCTCAGAGGAGCCACAAGTAGCTTAGTGTGGCTGACAGGTGGAGTGAATGGAGGAAATGGTGAGAAGCCAGGGTGCAGAGTAAACAGAGGCTAGGTAATAAAGAGCCTTGTGCACCCACCTCGCTTATTGTAGGGCATTGTCAACATAAGGCAATTGCTATTGATGGGCTTTAAGCAGGGAAATGAAACACACTTCCCTTCAGGAAGACCACCATGACACAATGTTGGGAATAGATCGGATAGACCAAATGAAGGCAGACCAGTTAGGAGTGCGTTGCAATAGTCTGGGAAGGATATGATGGGAGCCTGAACTGGAATAGGAGCAGCAGTTATGGAGAAAACTGGGCATGTTCCAGAAATAATTACAAGATACAGTTATTCAGATGAGTGTTGTCGATGTGGGTGGTAAAGAAGCAGCAGAAATCTAAGGCAATGGCTAGGTTGCTATCTTGGGCACAAGAACCTATTGTGGAGCCATTCACAGAAGAGTACAGAAAGCAAAGGGGAACACGTTTCAGGGTGAAATAGCTTTTCACTGGTCATGTTGAGTTGGCAGACCCTGAAAAACATTCAATAAATGATATTGAGATGGCACCTTTACTATCAGGTGGCCTAGCCCTGGAGGTAGTGAGTGCAGAATGTTAAAACTATAATGTTAACACGTGAGGAAAGTAGAGTCCAGAGAGGTGGAGAAACTTGCTTAGGATCACACAACTGCTTACCGGTAATCCAGGTCTAGTATCTAAGTCTCCAGCATATCTCTAGGCATGTTTCCACCTCTGTTGTTGGTTTAGTAGCCTCTGGAAAACATGTAGAGATACATTCACGAGAAGAACTGCTGATAGTAAAAATGGGAGCCATAAATCCACGTGGGGACTATGCCCCATTTACATCTCATTTGATTCCATCTGCCCAGTCTTCGCACAATTATGGCAACTTTTTTAGGCAAGTGGTTGCTTAACACAGTGGAAAGTCTTAATTACTCTTTAATAGCTATATACAGAGGGGAAGTCAGCCTTAATGTTTAATCATTTGGTTGTCTCTTGAACAAGTTTATTTTGGTATTCCATTTGTGTACTCATAAAACATATAAATGCATATTTGTTACACTTCCTTTTCCATTCCAGATTTCAGTGACACAAAAATATTTTCTTTTCGAAGTATTATTGCTGCATAAACACAGCAAATTTAATGAAAAATTAAAAATTAAAAATCCACCCACAGTCTTTTCATAATAACAACAATGAAATTCAAGCTTTATGTTCTTAATGATCTGAACATCCATATGGTAATTCTAATTTACATTCATTTTTTTAACTTTTTTCTTCTGCCAAATATTTTACCTTATTGTTTATTTGTTCATCCATCCATCTATCCATCCATCCATCCATCCATTCCTCCATCCATTTGGCAAACAATCTAAGTGTCTTCTAGACTAGATGCATGGTATTAGAGGTTATAGCAGTGTCCATCCTCACTAACATTTGGCTAACATGTGGCATATAAGGGAATGGTTGGGTGGGTAACATATTAACAGATAACAAATAAGACTTAATAGGAAAAAATATGCAATGGATTTAATAAACATAGTGCATCATGTTTTCATGTTGTAGATGTAATATAACTACTTTCTTGGTTTTGTTTTTGTTTTTTACCATTGTATCAGTCAGTGTCTCAGGAGGAAATTGGAAGCACACCCAAATTAGGGTGGGTTTCATATAGGGACATTTACACCAGGATGGTGTGGTTCCCCAGTGCTAGCAACTATAAAACACCTAGTCACCTAAAAGGGTCAAAGGAGGAGACATTTTAAAGGTACCTTCAAGTGTGTTAGCTAGGTGTTGTGCTCAGTGCTGAAGAGAAGGGAGGTAATGTACTGGGCAGGGGGTGGCGGGGGGAGGGTGGTATTCTGCCTCACAGATCAGGACAGCGGGTCCAAGTGGCAGAGGTGGGGTCACAGGGAAGAGGCACGAAGGAGGCCATGTGGATTCTCTAGCTATGAAATTGGCTGAATGGAGGAGATGGGAAGACTGGGTTAAACTTTGTTTTTTTTCAGACAGAGCTTTTCAGTTTGGGGCAGTGGTTGGGTTATATAGTCAGGGAGAGGAATGAGCAGGGAGGCCTCCTGAGACTGGTTACTTAAGGCCCTGGAAGCCTCTTCCCTCTCATCCTGGCATCATACAAATATCAGCACTCTTTTGTGTGCTGTGACGTGATGAGTTTGGGAAGTATCCAGGGACTGTCTTCTGGGTGTCAAGTACTGTCATTTTAGAAATTCTCCCTGTACTGTCCAAAGCTATACACTTGAGTACTGTAACATTAGTCAGCTCTAATGTGATCGTACCAGTAGTAATTGTGAGTACAGTGGCCTTTCCATTGCTAACGTTCAGGGAGACAGATGGAGCTGGGGGAAGGGTCTCCTTTTGAAGAGGGTAGGGATTGAAGCACATAAGCACTTCCCCTGCTGGTGGATGTATAGGACAAGGGGTAGGGGGGCATGCTCACTAGGTTTGTGTGTCTTCTAAAGCTGTGAATTTCATGTTGGGTGCTTTGCTGAGCATTACCAACATGGGGAACTGTTGGCTTTAGGGAGCTAATGAACCACTTATGCTGAGCCTCATAAGAGAAAAGAGAATAGAGGGCCGGATTCAGTGGCATCTTTAATGACTGTAACTGTGTGTGTGTGTGTGTGTGTGTGTGTGTGTGTGTGTGTGTGTGTCTTTGAATGAAACCTTGGCTGTGGGTTCTATTTTCAAAGACATAGTGTCAGGTCTTTACTGCTATCAAGTTATTGATTTTTCCATTGCTTTGTTCTATTTTGCTCTCCTGATGGAGGCAGAGAGGTTTGTCCAGAGATGAGCCCAGAGAAAACCTGAAAACTGGTTCTGCTTCTTAATTTCAGCCATCCCCTTACCCATGATTCTTTCTCAGTATGGAAATGTTCAGCCATAAAGTCATAGTTTTGCCCCTTGTGATCCTGAGCCCCCCCCCCCCCCCCCCCGGGATAATGCCGAAGGCCAACAATGACATTCCCTTTACCTTAGGAAACCTTTTGGTTTGTTTGTATCTTTTTACCTTGCAGTGTAAACTACTTCAAGTCCTTTTTGGAGCTTTACTCATTTATTAATTAATAAATGAGTAAATTTTTTCCTTTATCTAAATCTAAACAGTCAAGAAGCTAGGCAAGAATTATTTCCATACCTCAGTTTTATGAGAGACAAACCTAAATAATGCTTATTAAAAAAAAAGTGAAATGTCTAGGAAATGTTACAAGATTCAGTCAGCCCTGCCTTAATCTATCACAGCGTTTGATCATTTTTCTTTATACCTCAGCATCCTATAATATCTCTGTTTAGGACCCACAGGTATTTCTAGTTACTGAAACTAGAGAGTCTGCTTAATTGCTTTCCCCACAAACTTTTGTCCCCCTTCTGTCACTCCTGCTTGAGGCTTTCCCATGGCTCCTATTAGCATCAGATCCAGTCATCCCTGTTAACCTGTCTCTAAGGACCACCTGGTCTCTGCCCACCTCCTGAGCCTCGTCTTCTTCCTGTGTCCTATTTGCTCTTTCTACTCTGGATTCCTTTGAGATCCTTCAGCCTGACTCACTTCACTCTGGACTGCAGATCTGACCTCTCCCCCTCCCTATTCTTCAAGTCTTTCCCCAAGTGCATAGATGAGGCTAGGTTTTTCCATTCTCCTCCCCTGTGTACCTGTCCTTACTAACACTTATAAAATGCCAGTCCTTCTCCAAAGGAGATAGTCCTCAAGAGGACAGATTCTGCATTGTTCTTGTTTCCTACCATCTTCCCAGCATCTTGCTCAGTGCCTGGCAAACAGTGCATGCTCAAGAAAGGTTTGTTGAAAAAAGTGAAATGTGTCCTTTACAGTAGTCGAGTCCTTTTGACATGAGTGATCCATGTTTGGTAGGTACTATCAACCTGTAGATGATGATCATTTTTAACATGTTAGTATCTTTCCTTTTCCAATATGTTTAGATACCTGATACCTTCAATCTGCAAATATTGGCAACTTTTCATGCTAGGTGATGGTTGGCACAAGGGGGAGGGGTAGATGCAAGGTGGGTTGTGTGTGGAAGTGACTGGCTTAGCCCCTGGCTTCATGAACATTCTCGTGGTCCATGGGAGGTGAAGCTTTGCAGTATGGAACTTTTACTTGCATCATCTCCATCCATGGCCTTATAATAACCTCTCAACTTGGCAGAGCAAATGTGTTTGTTGCCACCTTACAACTAAGAGATGTTGCTGGCAATAACCATGCAGTGTGTGGTCAAGCAGTTGAACCTTCGCTCTGAGGATAGAGATGATATCAGGTCACACTGTCTGGAGCGACAGCAGTATAGAGTTACAGTAGCCACAGGCAACCATTCTCAGTTTGGATGCATTTTCACATTACACAAGGCATGCGACGAGTGGTTATCTTTGGACCTACCTGTTTCAGCATGGGTTTGCATTTTTTTTTTTTAATTTTTTTTTCCACGTTTATTTATTTTTGGGACAGAGAGAGACAGAGCATGAACGGGGGAGGGGCAGAGAGAGAGGGAGACACAGAATGGGAAACAGGCTCCAGGCTCTGAGCCATCAGCCCAGAGCCCGACGCGGGGCTCGAACTCACGGACTGTGAGATCGTGACCTGGCTGGAGTCGGACGCTTAACCGACTGCGCCACCCAGGCGCCCCTGGGTTTGCATTTTTAAGTACCAGGGTAGCATGACCGAAATGCCCAGATGATCTGGCGCACTTACTCCTTGTTCTCACGATGCTTTAAATGTTCTAGTTTCTTTACCTGTTTTATGGATGAGAAGCTGAGAGTCAGAGGAAGTCATTAACCAGGAAGATTGAACTGGGGAATGGAGTTGCGGTTCAGACCCAGATTTCCTGACTCACCTTAGGGAGGTTCACTCTGTGTACTGAGTATGAGTTGCAGCCCTGAATGCATGGTTTGGGGATCACTGCGTGTCTAAGCAGTCCTGGACTGAGATCATCAGTATTTGGTTGTATAATTTATTTCATGATGATGATTATTAGCCTTCTTCAGTGAGCCATTCTGATAAATTGCGGGCCCTTGCTCCAGTTAAGGATCATCCATCCAAGTACGATTGCTGTACAATTTATTTTCCCTTGGGAATCGCTCCACGTTGCCTCTAATATCGGGTGAAGGCTGCAGCCGCCTTGTTTCCTGCTGCTCAGTTCCCTTCCCTAGCTTAGTTCAGCCGATTGTAGATGGTGGTGCGGGTGGCGGCCCAGAGAGCAGGGGTCTTCTCTATTATTCATGATGTTAGTGGCATGTTGGCGGATTTGGCCTGTGTGGGCTGGAAGAGGCTCACTGATGGCAGCAGGTGCGGCTCCTTCCTGTGGAACTGCCCTTATACAAGCTGAGGTTGAGGGTTGTTGGGGTTAGGGGGGTTTGCAGAGCAAAGGTCTCATCAGGGTAATGGGCGGTCTTCACTCTCCTTTGGCACAGCCAGAATCTCAGCTGTGATCAGAGTGTGGGTAGGGTCAGCCGCTACTAAGTGACTCTGGATGGTTGTGCATGGGGTTCGTTCTAGTGATAGGGGGGACAGGATGGTTGGAGCATCAGACCTCAGCTGGAGCCAGCTTTTTAGATTCTGGATTGTTTCATTCACTACGTCTGTCTCCTTCACTTCCCAATCCTGCCATGTTATTCCTCCTCCTCTTATTTCATTACTAAATACAGTATGTTTATTTTAACAACTACCTGATGGCCTACTTAATCATATAGTGTTTTATTTAATGGACACATTTTTGGTAATTAGCATGGTCCCCAAACTTACATTACATTGGCCTTATTTCCCACTGTGCTTTCCATGGTAGTTTGCTTAGCCAGCCACTAATACCAGTGTGCTCGGTTACCTCCAGTTTTTCACCAGTATATGTGGCAGTGAATAGCATGGAAACGTTGCAGCCACAGAATTCTAGGATGTTAGGATCTTTCCTTTCCTAGCAGCAGCTCAGTCCCATCTTTTCATTTTGAAGACTGGAAAAATGGAGCCCTGATGTGTTTAAAAACTTTTTCTGTAGGTCCCCCTGCCAGGCCCCCTTAGGATGACTTTTTTCTTTTCCACTGATGACTGGTGGGCTAGGAATGGAAGAAGGCAAGGGCCAGTGATAGCCTTCTCCACTAACTGGCAGTTAGGAATTGCAGCAGCAGCAAAGTGTCAGAAAACTCAACACAAACTTGCTCAAGCAAAATACAAATTTAGTAACCTGTATCATTGAGAAGTCCAGGATAGCTGGCTGCATGAAGAGAGTCAAATGATGTCCTCAGTCCAAGTCAGTTCTTGTTTCTTTCCTTTCCATTGCCATTTCCCCATTGCATTGACTCCATTTTCAGAGAAAATCTCCCCTCTTGCTCTGCCTGCCTCTTCTCCCTTTTAAGTCTAGACGGTGAAAGCTCTACCTCTTCTCCAGCCTTCTTGGCAAAAGCCTCTTTGTGTCTCACTGGCTCTGAGTAAATCAGTCACCCACCCCTGAGGCAATCTCTGTGATCAGAAGGATATCAAGCCAAAGGACACAGGGGGTGAGATTATCCCCCAAGCAATGGGAGGTGCATCCTCTTCTTTTACGGGCAGGGAGGGAGGGGAAGCAGTGGTTCCCCAAATGAAAATCTTATTGGGCCATGGGGAGGATGGCTGCAGAAGATTTGGGGAAGGTCCAGCATGCACTCAGTCTTCCTACTTCTGAATTCGGCTGTCCTAGTGAGAATGGGGTAAGAAGTGGAGGCCACTGAGATGCATGAAGGTCACAGAATCAGTTGGAGCTAGAAGGACTTTTCAGGCTCCTGTCTCAGTTACTGATTGCTGTGTAACAACTACCCCCAAAACCTAGTAGCTTAAAATAACATTATATTTGATGATTCTGTGAATCAGGAATTCAGACAGAGCACCAAGGAGATGGCTTATAATTATAAGCTCTATGGTTTCTGTACATCAGCTGGGAGCTGGCCAGACATCTCTCTGCCTCGCTCCTTCTAGTCTCCCCCACACACACCTCCAGTCGTTCTGTGTGACTAGTGTGGCATTTCTCATAGCAGGACAGTCTCAGTGTAAGTCAGACATTTTACATGGAAGATGAAGGATCCAAGAACAGTGCTTCAAGGGACAGGAAGCAGAAGCTGCTAGCTTCTTAAGGCCTGGGCCCGAAAATCTGCCAAGTATCACTCCCATGGTATTCTGTTGATCTGGCTGCCAGAGAATCCACCTAGATTCTAGGGGAGAGGGCCTCTTCTGTTCACAGATGAAATACCCCAGGCCCCCAGAGAAGCAGTGACTGATCTAATTTCTCAGAGCATTCTTTTCAAAACAAAATGAAAACAAGCAACAACTCAGGTAAAAGCCTATGCCCTGTCCAGCCAGAACACCTGCCCTCACTATCTTTTGCTACCTTCTCCTTTTGCACCTAATCAGTGAGTCTTGAACTCTCAGGGCACGGTGAGCCAGGTTATATAGCTTCTCCTTTGTGAATAAGATGCTCACAACATGCTGCTTGTCTGAGCTGCCTCTTCCTCCCTTCACCCAGTGCTCCTCCTGTTAAGTGGCAGGTCACTGACAGATTTCTGTTTGAAAGTCATTCATTTCAAAACCTAATTACGTCAGTATTGTCTGAGCGTATTGTCTCCCTCCAACCCACGGCTTCGCACCATCCTGCGTGTGCGCGTGCGCACTCAAGAAGATGAGAGGGAAGGGAGGTGGTCCTCTACATTTCTTCTCTTCTGGAAGGAGGGATCATTTGCAACCGATGTCTCCTTCAAAGTGTGTGAGGCAGGAGAGAGCTAGTAGAGCGTGATAGTGCAGGTATCCCAGCAATTTCTTAGGAAACCAGTGAACTCCCCTCTTCTAGCGATGGGAACTTTCTTCTCTGTGAGTTATCTTATACCTGGTGGGAGGACATATTGTTTTTTATATCCTTATGTTTCATGCGATCACCCACAATGCTTCCAAAGCAGGCACGGTCTTCATGGAAATGCAAGCTAATTAAGTTAGTTTAGAATTATTTACAACCTGGGGCACCTGGCAAAGAAGATTACAATGCAGAATCATATGTGCATGTGTATGTGTGTGCACATATGCATGTGCACCTGTGTGTGGAGATACGCTGTGTCCTTAACGTTGTAGATCAGGCAGGAAGAAATCCCCAAAACACACATATTGGGCTTGGGGAAAGGAGGAGGTAAGGTGATTATTTGAATGCAATCTTCATGTATTTCCTTGCATTAATTCCCTTAATCGGATAGATATAATTAGAAGATGCAGTCGAATTGATGTTCTTTTTGTTTTTTAATTCTCACAAGTTGAAGGGATCAGGCCGGCAGTGTTTTTGGTTCCTTCAGGAGGAGTGTGATTCCTGCTTACACTTGTGCATGGTAGTTTTAATCTATTTAACGTTTGCAGTTGTGTCCTCCTCCTAAGCATGTGGGAGAAGTTCTGAGCCCTGGAGATGAACAATTAGCTTAAAATAATGATATTTGGGAAAGTTCACGGGCACAAGGGTCACCGGCTCTGTTTTCAGTTTCTGATGAGTGGATTTCATTGTTATCCTTGGTATTGGCCACTTCCAGGCCCTTGCTTTTTAAAGGGGGTGGATCCAGTACTGTATTGGATGGAGAAGTCATATATTGGATGGCAGGTGGGGTTGGGGGGAGTTAGAGGGCTCCAGGCCAGGTCTGCTTCCCAGGTAGCACCACGGCTACATGCATCCCACATCTCCACACCAGACTCTCCTCTCAACCCATTTCCTAAGTCCCCCAGATTCTGTGGTCATTTGGCTCATGTGCATGGCCTGCCTCTTACTTGTAGATGAGGGAAAGTAGGATTTGCTCTTTTTGCCCTTCCAGTGGACTCCTTGTTCTGTATTTGAGTAATTTCCATTTGCTCCTTCTGAGTCATTTTTCTCCATATAGAATCCCAGGAGCCCGTTTACATGCTTCAAAAGAATAATACACAAAACCGTGAAGGCAATGGTGCCCTAAGGTCGGGAACCGAGATCTAATCTGGGTCAGCCTCTAACTTGCAGTTCATGTAACCCTGGGCTGCCCCCTGGCCTCATCCACGCAGCCAGCTCCCTGGGTTGCTGTAAGAATAAAACCCAGTGACATGTGAGAGTGCTCTGGGGCGGGGTGGGGTGGGGGGAAGCTCTGTACGCAAGAGGTTATATAATTATGTTCTGAGAACGCTCACAGCTGTCAAGTATGACACACTGACATCCTCTCTTGCTCTTCCACTGTTGGGAAGCAGCTGTTAGTTTCATTTCTGCCGCTCCTTTCTCCATATGCCAGAGTGAGGAGACATGAATGGATTAAAACTCTGTTGGGGGTGGGGGAAACCATCTGATGTGTCTTCTGTCTAGCTTTTCATCAGTGAGTATTTTAAGTTTTGATATTGCCATTGAAGCTGTAAGGGGGAGTATATAGCCAGTGTTGGGGAGGGAGTAAAGTGATCTAGTCATTCAAAAATGAAACATGAAAATGACATGGTGTACCGGGTATGAGGGTAGTGACTGAAGAGACCTCTTCAAAATTGTCCAAGCACCTGTGAGGTTTCCGGGACTAGTTTGTGTACAATTGGAGATGCTTCTACTTAGATCTGGAGTTAATTTCTTGTCCCTCCTTATACCCTACGTCTGCCCATACCTGGGACTTAGGCTAAGGCCTGCGAAGATGAATTATCATGTCTAGAAGGTGCTTCCGTCTTGTTCACCAGGAGAACGCAGACTTTTTAAAGATCCAATGTGGATGTAACCTTTGCAGAAAGTCTTCCCTGATTCCCACTGTTGCGGACAACCATTCTTGTCCTTCCCTTACCTCTGTGTTTAAAAATGAGTCTGTTACAGCACCCAATCACTGATGTGAAGACATCTGCCAAAGTATGTTGGAAAGTGAACAGGGAGCTTTTTGAAGGCAGGGATCATGTCACCTTCTCCCTGTGTCCTCAGGGACTCACAGAATTTTTGCCACGTATTAAGGACTCCATGAATGTTTAGTAAGTGTATGAATGAGTTAAAAAGAAAAACAAACTAGTTTCTTAACAGTCCTTCTGATTCAAGAATTAATGTTAGTGCCTCGTCAAAATTCCCACATGGGAAGCAACTCTTCACTCCTAAGACAGAGTGTTACCAGGTTCAGGCCTTGGTACATGTATTCGTTTCTAGGGCTGTGCTAACACATGATCACACATTGGATGACTTAAAACAAATTTACCCTCTCACAGTTCTGGAGGCTAGAAGTCTGACAGCAAGATGCTGACAGGACTGTGCTCCCTCTGAAGGCTCTGAAGAAGACTCTTTTCCTTGCCTCTCCCTAGCTTCTGGTACTTGCCTGAAATCCTTGGCATTCACTGTCTTCTGTCTGCATACCTTGCATTTCTGCCTCTGTTTTAACCCAGCTGCCTTCCCTCTGGGTGTGCCAGTGTCCGCATTTCTCTCTTCTTTGAAGGACACCAGACATTGGATATAGGGCCTACCCCAATTCAGTAAGATGCCAACTTGATTACATATGCAAAAATCCTGTTTCCACATAAGGTCATGGTCACAGGTGAGGGGGCCTGGGAAGTTTTTTTTTTTTTTTTTTTTTTCCAGAACGCAATTCAACCACAACAGCACTTTGACCTATTATCATGGACTCTTGACTCCTCAACTCCTTGGCCTCCCCTCCCAGTGATGGTCCAGCCTCTGCTTAGGTATTTCTGGCCTTTGGTGCTGGGGAATTTTCTGCATATGGGTGACAGTGTTGGGGGGAATTTTTCCTCTAATTGGGCCCAACTCTACCTGCCTGCCATCCCCATCACTCTGAAACTAAGGCAAATATGAATATACATTTGATCCTTTCAGGGGGAGGAAGGAGAGCTTTAAGCTTTTGGAGATGATGCTCTTGCCCTCCATGGGTTTTCCTCTCGAAATTTTCCATTTCTTTGAATCTTCATCCAGGTTATAGTTTCATTACCAAGCTCCCTCCATGCTGGTGGAACTTCCTGTTTGTCAATGTGTGGGTGAAACTAGATGAGAATCTTCCAGGTGTGGTATGAACACAAATTAAAGGAGACACATCTGCTTCCAGGGAATCCACTTCTGTTCATGTAGCTTCAGTCACACTGTCTTGGCAGCCAGCATAATGTGTTAGCACAGCCCTCGGAAACTAATACATGTACCAAGGCCTGAACTTGGAAACACCGACTCTTGGTTATATGTGATGCTGCTAAGCCCTGTTCCTCTCATTTAATATTTTGACCCCAAGAGTAGGACCTGGCCCTTATGCGATTATGCTTTTCTCTGTTGCACTTGGCCTATTGCACTGGCCTGTAGCCTTGGCCTGTTGAAACAGCCATGTCACAGAGTTGTCATTGCATATTAGATGATAATGGATCGCACTGCGGGAGGGTAGAGGGAGGGACCATCAATAGAAATGGTGTCTATGTTAGAGGCCACTGCACTGCTTCTCCATCCCCAGACAGCTGGCCAGCACAGAACCCGGATATGACTTGTCAGTAACTGTAGAAAAGGCGTTAGGATTTTCAGCTGTCACTCTAGGTTACTGAGATGGGGCATAGCTCCTTCATACTATTGGGTACGGGGTTTCCTCTGACACTTGGGTACTAATTGGATGCAAGTAGACTCTGGTGGTCCCAACCCTTTTTCTTTGAATGAATTTATATTTACATCTAATGAATTTGAATAAAGGAATGCCACAGATGGTCAAAACCAGAAAGAACTTGGCAATGTTAACCTGAAGGCAGTACGTGGTCTAGATTAAGTACATGAGCCTAGATCAGACAGATTTGCGCTCCTGGTTTCACCTCGTGTTTGTGATTTTGGAAAATGTTACTTTGTAAAACAGGAATAATAATAGCATCAATTCAGAGGTTTGTTACAATTAAATGAGGTAATAGGATCCGTATCATTTTCACTAAAGTGTGGTCAGGAAGGGAAACTGAGGCCCAAAGAAGTCAAATGGTTTATACAAGGTCACTTGGCGTATGTTGCCTCAAACCAGACTCTTTCGTCTAAACCACTAAAGCACTTCAGAAATCATCCATTTGCCAATCTGCTTTTGTTCTTAGAATAAAGAAAGGGAAATAAAATTGGAACTTAAAACCTCCCTCACCAGAACATGGACTGAGTTCCTCTGTAGCCTCTTTGGATTTATTTCACATGTGTCCGGATTACTGGCAGGGAACAGTTGCCCTCTGGGACCGGGACATAAGTGAAGAAGTTGCCCCAGACCTTGGTAGTGTCACTCCCTTCTGCTGGGTGGCCCTGGCAGTATGGGCCCCAAGGCAGGAGCCTTGCAGAGGCCGTCTGTACATATTCAGCAACTGTCTGCATCCTGAGGCCACATTATCTCCATTTTCTATATGCAACGTGGACTATATTTTCTCTCAATATCCTGTGAATGGGAGAGGTGCATTGTGCCAGCTTTCCTAAATTGCCACAATCAATATTCTACTGCCTTTATTTTTTATGCATGCTAATGGCTTTTCTCCTTTTGAAATATACTTGTTTCCCAGATCAGTCTCTGCAACATTAAAATAAATAAATAAACAGTAAAATAACTAAAAAGGAAAAGGAAAAAAATAATAGCCCTCTCTATATCACTTTGAGTTTCTGCCTAGAATTTTGTGGCATGAATCTGAATGGGGGCAAAAAATCCAAACAAACAAAAAACAAAACAAAACACTGGTCTGCAGTGCTGGCGAGACCCTGGCTGGCCTTTCTGGGCCAATCAACTCAGCCAAGGCAAAGTGAAGAGGGAGGCGGGGTTTTGGCTCGGAGAACCACTTGGCCTTGTGCACAACAGCTTGAAGGCCTGTGTTATATTCGTTGGCTTTCAGGGGTCATTCTCCCCCCCCCCCCCACACCTCCCACCAGCTGGATTGCTTTCTAACAGGGCCTGTGTGAGTTTGGGGGCACCAAAGTAGCTTCCTAAGATTGGGTGGTACCCTTCTACCCTTATTTATGCAGAATTATCTGCATACATTTTACCAGATGCTTGGGGCTCCAGTCTGGATAATCTGTTTTAGTTTTCTTTATACATCTTGCATTTCAGACAAAGGAGCCCCTCACTGGTGTTACATTGTTCCTTCCACCTGTGACATCTATGCTGGTCCCCACTTCACATCAGTGTCTGTTTTTTCTGAATACCATCCATTATTTAAGCATGAGATCAGTGTTGTCTGCTTCATAAAGCCTTCTCTGATTTCTGTTTTTACTCATTGATTTATTCATTACTCTCAATAAACACTTTATTGAGTATCTAATATGTGCTATGCTCTGTGCTTGGTGCTATGGATGAAGCACTGAAGAAAACAAAAAGATTGCTGTCCATGGCCTTTCCATTCTACCTGGGGAGAGGGAGAAGGAGAGAGAGAGAGAGAGAGAGAGAGTGTGTGTGTGTGTGTGTGTGTATGATGTCAGATGGTAAAGTGGGCATGGGAGGGGTGGTCATTTTAAGTAGAATGGTCTAGGAGGGAGGCCTTACTGACTCGGTCGTATTTGAATTAGGATTTGAAGACATAAGTGTTGTCTTCGTCCTCTGACTGCCCTCCTTCTGCCTTCCTCCGGCACCCTCTTAGCTCTGATGTGGATGGGAACTCGGTGGGAGGTGGTGTGGGAGAGAAAGGAGGCCATGCACACACTTGCCATGCTGCCTAGCATTTTGTCTTATGGTGTTTATTAAATGATTTTGGGGCCTTCACTGTTGACTAGGCTTGTCTTACTGCCATTCCTAGTGAAGTGAAGCATTGTGTATTCTGTATTGTGCCATATTTTTTAAAAAATTATTTTAAATGTTAATTTATTTTTGAGAGAGAGAGAGAGAGAGACACAGAGTGCAAGTGAGGGCGGGGCAAAGACAGAGGGAAACACAGAATCCAAAGCAGGCTCCAGGCTCTGAGCTGTCAGCACAGAGCCCAACGCAGGGCTTGAACCCATGGACTGTGAGACCGAAGTCAGACACTCAACCAAATGAGCCACCCAGGCACCCCATTGGGCCATGTTGCTCAAGGATGGGTCAGGGGTCCCTCTGGGTCCATGGTCTTTAGTGACGGTGCTACCATTACTCTGTAAGCCCGGCACCCAGGGCCCCTACCAAAGGCTTAGTTTTCTCAACCTTGAAATAAGGGAGTTGAATATCTGACTCCTTAGTGCTCTCCTAGTTCCAAAGTCCCCCCACTTCACGTTATGAAGTTCTAGTTCAGGTCACATTGTGTGCAGGATCCTTTTGCTGAGGATGCCAGCTCGCACACTGCTCCACTGCTTGTGGTGCGGTCCGCTCCTTGCAGGTATGCTCCCTATAGGTGTAGGGAGTACCTACAGGTGTATTTTCTTCAGTGTTGTGTGTCCTAAGAGTGTATCCTCTCCAGGAAGATTGTGAGCACCCACGGGACAAGCCTGGGAGCATACCTTCTCCCCTTTATAAGTTGCAGTAGCAGGTTCTGTTGGTTAATTCATAGCTTTGACCATGTATCTGTCCACTGGGTGCCTGGAGAGTCTGATAGGCCCTGTGATAGACACTGGAAATACTTTTCCCATGAGTCCTCTACAAGTTCACAACATGTTGGATGAATAATATTATCTGGGGCAGGGGGCGCACCTGGGTGACTCAGTCGGTTAGGTGTCCGACTTTGGCTCAGGTCATGATCTCAGGGTTCATGAGTTTGAGCCCCGCACTGGGCTCTCTGCTATCAGCACAGAGCCTGCTTCGGATCCTTTGTTCCCCTCCCCCTCCCCTTTCCTCTCTCTCTCTCTCTCTGTCTCAAAAATAAATAAACATTTAAAAAACAATGACATTATTTGTAAAGCACTTTGTTGTCTACATGGTGTTTCACATCTGTGTGAGTCTATTGATCTTCGTACATCCCTATGATTGAGGCAGGACTTGTAATGTGAAGCTGTATTTTGTGCCTTTTAAGTGATCAAAATGCAATAATATGACTTGGCAGAGAGAGAAAGAGAGAGAGCGAGCAAGCGAGTGCACCCAGGAGTAATCAGTTTCAATGGTGCTGGTGGCCTGGAGTCTGGAGTCCCACCATGAGGCAGTGTCCTGAGGGGCAGGTGATGGGGATGGAGACATAGGTCTGTTCTCTCCTTTGGATGCAGATCCATGTGCCTTTTATGGTTTATGCATTAAACCATAGGGACCGTACCTTTCAGAGGACTTTAGGGGTTTCCAGGGCTGCTTGTAACATATGTGATTTTTGCCTTACCTGTTGATTTAGGAACCGAATTCCTGGTGTAATGCATTCCCACTCTTCTCCCATGTCACAGATGAGGAAATGGTCTCAGAGGGAGGAATTTTCCTCCTCTGCCTGCACAGGAGGCAGGGTAAAGGATTGATCACATGTCTTCTCAACCTGCAACCACAGTTTCTTCCTCTTTAGCCTCCGTTTCTCTAATTCCCATGGGGATCACGTACGTGTGGCCTGGTAATGCCTCTGGGAAGAGAAGCTTGCCCAGAGCTGGCACAATGTGCACTTTGGATGGATAATGAAAGAGTGGTTTCCCTTTGGGTCTTCAGCAGCTCTGGACCGCCTTCGGCTCCTTCTGGCCTGGGTTGGAGACGCCTGTTCGGAAATCTGTAGCTGCTTCTCCTCTGGCATCTAATGAATTCCGACTGACTTTGAGTGCTCCCGCGACTCCCCTGCAGTTCTTTAAAGCCCGTCTTCCACATGGAATTGGCAGGTGCATTTAATTGTTTGGGAGCCAGATAAAAATGCTTTGTTCTTTGTTCCTACATTATGCCATTTCACAATATCTCTTCTCCCACAAATTGCTGAGGCTGTTCAATTTGGGCCTTCAATTGGCTCTCTGTGAGCAGATCTTTCGATTTATATTCCAAGGCCTGTTCTTTTTGATTACACGTTTTGGAGATCAGTTAGGTTTCTTAATCTATTTATTCGTACTTCTTTTTGCCTGTCTCTTCTCCCTTTAAATCCCTCCCACTGTGAAAAACATGCAGTCATGGGAAATGCAGGTATTTATTTCTCTTGTCTGGCAACTTAGGATTCTTAAATTTTTTTTTTTTGGCTTAGTATTTTTCTTTATGCTTTATTTAGGATGGTGTTAATGATGATGAGAATAATGGTGCCATCATCATTATTAAAATGTTTCCTTTATTTTTAATTTTTTAGATATTTTTGAGAGAGAGAGAGAGAGTGTGTGTGTGAGAGAGGGGGGAGGGGCAGAGAGAGAGGGAGACACAGAATCTGAAGCAGGCTCCAGGCTCTGAGCTGTCAGCACAGAGCCCGATGTGGGACTCAAACCCGTGAACCGCGAGATCATGACCTGAGCTGAAGCTGGACGCTTAACCGACTCAGCCACCCAGGAGCCCGTAAATTTTTCCTTTTTAAGTCTGTTCCTACACTTAGCTCTCAAGTAGGCAGTACATTATCAGTGAATAAGAGAAACACCCAGAAAGGCATGATCCAGACTTCACAAAACATGCCAAACTCCACACCAGGTGCTGGGGTAGAGCTGTGGGCAGGATAATCTGGGTCTCTTTCCTTATGGTGTTTAAAGTCTGGATTCCTCTGGGTCCTCATTTTTCCTGTGGGGTAGACATTGTGAGTCTCGTTAACCTGTGAGGAAACTGAAGCTCAGAGTGTAGCAGCATCTGGCCAGGCTCACACAGTCGAAAAGGGCAGGAGGTGGGTTTTAACCCCAAGCGTGGAGTCTCCAGGGCTAGTGTTAGAGTCTATGCTCAAGGAGGATATTCCAACTTGACTTATAATAAGATGTGGTGGGACATTATGAGATGTAGATCTCTGCTGCTTCTTTTTTTGTGCTATTCATCTTCTCCCCATCTCCACTGTCCATCCATGAAGTGAAAAAAGGTAGGAGAAGGGGGAAGAGAGGGAAAGAGAGGAGGCTGATGTTCAAAGGAATGGGTTCTGAGGTCAACAGACCTAGCATAGAGTCTTGGCCCTGCTGTGTTTTTACTCTGTGTTTCTAGAACCTTGTTTGTACTATGGAGATGATAGTACCTACCTCAGTCATTAGAGGATTTAATTTAAAAAGAACACAGAAATGAATGTGAAGTATTTAGCATAGTGCAGAATCAATATTTGCAGGCATTGTTTTTCTATTGGAGCCATTTCTTCATTTACATGTTGGGTGTGCACTTACCGAGTGACATCTGGGTTGTAAATCCCGACACTCTGGTCATAACCTCTATTTTGGCCCATCGTAGGTACTCAATAAGGCATTGTTGAGAGGACACGGTTACATTTGTGATGAACTGTAATTTGGTGAGCGCCAAATGGTAAAAGTCACATTGCATTAAATGCTCCCTCAGTGTAAAAATCTAGTTGTCACAGAAGTGCCCTGGAAAGAAAGAAGCGTCGTGTTCCCACAGGGTCCTCACGGACTAGAGTGATTGCAGGATGGTGTAGGGGCAATGGAGTGAAATGGCCTGAACTGGAAGAAGAGCATGGAAGACTGATGCGGCTGGTGGGATGATGGGTCTTAAAGTCCAGGCTAAGGAACTTAGGCCTCATTCATTCATTCATTCATAATGTGAGGTCATGTGGAGGATGAAGCAGAGTCAATATACTGAACTGTGTCAGAGGCAATTAAAATGGTCTCAGAAGGAGAGAGATGATGAGGGCCTGACTCAGGGCAATGATAATGGGGAAGAAAAGTAGCTGAGAGAAATCAGAGGTGATGAGATGGTTGAAAAGCACTTTTAAGGATCTGGATTTCCAGGTGGTCGTGAATGTAGAAGCAGGCAAACCCAGGGTCATTTGGAAATGTAGTTAAGAGTGCCACAGGCAGAGAATAAGAGGCATCTTGATTAAAGTGACCTGGAGTGACTGAGCAGACAATCTGTGGTGAGGACTTCATTCTGAAAATTCCAAGGCACAGTTTGAGGATTTGCCAGATAACTGGGCTTCACCTGTTTCTTTATCCATCTCCCGATTATGGCAGCCAGACTGAGACATTTTCTTTTGTTCCGATTGTTTTCAATTTCCTATGTTTACAGCCTTTGGATTCTAGGAAATGCACGGAAGAACACTTCTTTTTTCCTCCCCATCAGAAAATGAAGAGACTGTTTCTTCTTATTTGAAGTGATCCTTCTTCTCTTTTTTCCCTTCTTTAATAATTCCTAAGAAAATGACCTTAGGAGATGTATATGGAACAGGTTGTGAGGATGGTTCCGCTGAGTGCTAAAAAATACTTAAGAATTCTTTACTGCCAGCTCAGGCAAAAAGAAACAGTGGCTTTGAAATATGGAGCTATTTGTTTCCTATGGTATTCTCCCTCCTTTTACAAGCAAGCCTCCTTTCTAGATCATTTATTTTTGTGGCCATTACACAGATTAAAGAGAGACTGTATAAATAGTGCCGCGTGTTGGAGCCGGCGCTGTGCATCCTGATTGCCATCTCTGGTTATGCACCTCACTAAGAGGCTGAGACAGGCTCCCCTCCCCCACTCTCTCCTCCTGAACTGCTTTGTCCCAAGTTCTGCTGCTTGATCATTTCCCTGTTGGCAGAACCTGCCTTTGACCCTCAGCTGCAGTGATGGGGAGTGTGTGCTGGCACTGCTCCAAATGCCTGGGGGGACAACTCTTTACCCAAGCTGGCCAATCATTCCTCACGGCTGTTAGGTTCTTCTAGTCTTTGTTGATATTTCCTTGAAAATTCTGGCTCCACAGTTTGTCGTTGGTTCCTTAGTTTCTTTGACATTGAGCTTGTCTTCTTGTTGGAGACTTTAGGGGATACAGTGATAAGACTTGGACACTGTCCTGGAAGTGGCTCTAGAGGGGAAAGAAGGGGAATGATACTTTTTTTTTTTTCAAGTGTGCAATTTCGTGGTTTTGGTACATTGACAAAGCTGTGCAGCGATCGCCACGATCTAATTCCAGAACATTTTCACCACACGGGGAACAAAGCCCATACCCATTAGCAGTCACTTTCCATTCCTCCTTCCCAACAGCCCCTGCCATTCACCAATCTACTTTCTGGATCTGTGGATTCGCCTCTTCTAGACATTCTGGACATTCCATATAAACAGAATTATGTAATACACAGCCTTTTGTGTCTGGCTTCTTTCACTTAGCGTAATGGTTTCAAAGTTCAACCATGTTGTACGCTGTAATAATACTTCATTCCTTTTTTGTAGCGAAATAATATTCCATTGTGTGTATAATCACATTTTTTTTATGGGAAAAGTATCTTGACCAATATCTTTGGATGTTTTCTGTACTCATTGTTCCATGAACTGTATCGTTTTAAATTCATTTGTCTTCATATTAAACCAACTTGGTAAATATACTTATAATCACCACTTTATATCAAAGGAAGGAGGCATAGATAGGTCACACAGCTAACACTCGGCAGAGCAAGCTTGGTGTAACTGCCGTCTTGTGCTCTTAACCACCCCATAACCCACCCTTCCACTCCCACCTTGCAAGTCAGAGGATATAAGACATATTTTAAATTATCATAAACAAGGAGAAGGTTACCCAGGTCTTAAATTACTGTGGGGGTCAGTAGCTCAGAGTTGGCACTGGCCTGTGGTTTGGTGTGGCGGACAGAAAGTGTGTTACACTCTGAACCATTCTTCCATGCCCTTTGGGTTATGGGACTCAGTGGATTCAGGCCAGCACAAGTGATCAGGCCACATGGAGGTGGGGGTGGGGCTCCCATTCACTGCCAGGTTTGGTCTGGGCTGACTTAGGCAGTGGATGGGGCTGAGCCTGATGCCAGAAGTTTACAGACTGTACGTGCACCTGGGTGGGGCTGGGCAGGCAGGAACTTGAGAGCAAGCAGCTTTTTTTTCTTTTTTTTTTTTTGCTGGAATGTAGAGAGGAGTACATGCAGGGCAAAGGGCCATATCCAGCTTCTCACATGTGTGATAAGTGATGGAATGAGTGAGAGATACCATGGGTGGGTGCCAGATTTGAGAGCCTGAAACCTCAACTTGAAGAGTCCATGCAGTGAGGTGCCTTGGTGGGCATGGAAACATGCAGTGAGTGATGCCATACTTGCGTTTTGGGCGGTGTAGGTCTTGCCCAAGTCTATCCATGTTTCAGTTACTCTGCTTGAGCTGTCCAGCAACTGGCTGGGGGGATGCCATCCAGGTCCTTTCTGATGGCATCACAGAGTGAATGTCCTGGGACGTGGTATTCTCTAGGCCTAGTCTTTGCTTTAGTAGAGCCCCTGGGAGTTGTTCTGTGATAGAATACGTCTGTCTCTGGCAGTTCAGTTACTCATTCAATAAATATTTGAGGCCCTGTCGTGTGCCCAGAAGTATTCTAGGCACCTGAGACACACACCATTGAACAAAATGGATAAGGACTCCTGCTCTCTTGGAATTTAGATATTCTATTGGGGGGGAAGCAGACAATATATGATTGGCATGATAATAACATTATCATTTTGTTTTTATTTAGTACAGTGAGCGTCATTAAAAGGAAAAGCAGAGCAGAGTCAAGGGAATGGAAGGAGGTTGGAATGTTAAGTAGAATAAGGAGATGTTGAAGCAAAAATTTGTAGGTGGTTAAAGATGAGCTACAGGAACATCAGGGGAAGGGTCTTCCTCCCAGGGCAGAATTTGAATATGCTCACGGAATAGCGGGGAGGTGAGTGTAGCAAGTGTGAGCATGGATGGGAAATAGTGGGATGGGAGAGAGACTTCTCACCCCTCCACCATTGGGACAACCCCGGCTTTTCCTCTGAATGGAACGACAGCCTTTTAGGACTGAACAGAGGAGTGACACATTGGGACATAAGCTTTAAAATCTTCCCTCTGGCTGCAGCATTGAGACTCTTACCATGATACTGAACCTGTAGTATGCTAAGTGCACTGCTTTGAGTAGACAGATGACTCAAAAAATTAAAAAGCATGCATGTGGTAGATCCGGAACATGGGGAGTTCTGAAGTCCTCTCTTAGACCCTCAGGGACCCTCCAAATACATTTCTTTACTTGTCTGTGGTCAATCAGAGCCTCATGGGGAAGGGAATACCTTCTACAGCCGAAGCTTTGCCATGCCGTGGTCCTGGTGGATGTGTTTTTTTGCTGCTGACTATACATGACCAGGCTTTGGATTTTGTTTGCTATAGGAAGACTTAGTAATCAGTACTGAATCATTTACCTACTTTCAGCATAGACTATAAGAAACACAGATGTATGTATATAGCACATAGCATCTGGATGCTAATGTGTTATTAACCTTCTGTAAGTTGATTTATTCCATTTCAGAAGGTTTTCTTCAGGTTAGAAGTATGAATTCAAAGGGGGTACTTATAGTCTGCAAAAGACTGGGTCTCTAATGCAATCCCAACTTATTCCATTTGGAGGAGGAAGTAGGTCAGTCAGTAGTCTGTGAATGGACCCCCTCTTACAGCATAAGTATACAATAGTGTTGTATAAAAGTACATATGCCACTTATTTTCTCTGGCTTGATGTGGGGCCTTCTCTGGGCCAGAAGTCTTCAAAGATGCCTCCGGTGTTTGAAGTTCACGCTACGTGTGTTGTACTCCCTTCTCCCCTACCCACTACTGATGTGTGGGCTAGTTCCTTGGCAAAATGTCAATGCAAATGTTTGTAGAGGCGGGCGAATGAATTAAAAAGCGGAGTAGGCATGTAACTGGCAGACTGAAAGGAAAATGTCAGTTTCTGTGGGTTAAGCAGGATCTTTACGGCATATTTGGCACTCGGCTTCTTCCAAATTCGTCTCCATGAAATAACCTCTCTGTTTTCACACAGGAAATATTTGAATAGCTTTGAAATATGTGTGTAATGCTGGGTATGCGACCAGATGGAAGAGCATTTCTTGGCCGATAAATGTAAACAAGCTGCCGCTGATGTCCGTGTTACAGCTGGAGACGTAAATCTACTTTGGCTGGTCATATTTTATTTTTGAGAGTGCTCAGGGCTTTGAAGCTAAGCCCAGACTGAGTTCCTATTTGAATTTTGTGGATGGGGCTTTCATTTGTGTCAATTTTACCTGCCTTTATTGGCTAGAATAATTCATCCCAATGTAAAGTGAATCCAACCGTTAATACTTTTCAGATAGCATCCAAATTATCATTTCCATCTCTGGTTCTCTGGGGAAGGTGCTCTGCACACAGCTTTAGGATATTGTAGTTAAAGGAAATTGTCAGCTAAGGTTATTGAGTTTGTAAAGCAAACTGTGATAGGCACCTGATGTGCTGTTTTGAGCTGGGAGTTGTTTTTCCTACAAGAATGTTGGCTTTGGGGCTTTGTGAAGAAGGGTGTTCCACTGTTGTAACCTAAAAATGAAGGAAGGTAAAGTAGCTGCTGTGAATCAAGAACTGTCCTATCCCATACTTTCTTGTTGAATCCAACTCTTTAGGCAAGTTGATCTCATTCCTATTTTTATAATGAGGAAAGTTAGCCTTTGAGTGACACCAGTCCCAAGATCCCTAACCGAGAGTTAGTGACAGAGCCAAGAATTGGACCTAGTTCTAATCTACTCAAAAGCCCATGTTCTTTTTACTGTCTGGTTATCTCCAGGGAAGGAGCAAGGTCGTGTTTGTTAAGCAGATCCCAAAAGATTTTTTCCTGACGGATCATATGTTTCTTAATCTCTCAGTGATTAAATGGAGAACCTATGACCTTACCTGATTATGACTTTATTTTCAACACTTAATCAGGAAAAGTAGTGTTGGTGCTCAGAGACTCGATCAGCTGGATCTTGTTTTGACAAATAACTATGTGATTATCTTCCAGCTCTGTGACTCTGAGACCATAAAGACTCAGGAGTGGCTCCTTTCAGGGTATTTCCAGAGTGTCTGTCTCCATGTGGTGGTTAGTCTTCTCCAACTGGGCTGTAATTGCTACCTCCAAATAAAAGGGTTCAGGGAACCCGGAAACCAGATCATCTGGGGGATCTGAAATAAATTTACATTGAGAAAAATCCATTGGCATTTAATAAAATGTTTGCAGGAGTCAAGGTGCCCATGCATACACCTGTCTGGGCTTGTGCCACACTGTTACATCTTGCTGCAGGTATGATAGAAAAGTAAACATGGTTAAGTCCCAAGAAGACCACAGACTTAAAGGTTATGATATATGGAGCAGAAGTGATAGATGGTCCCTGGCTTTGTTATCTTAGGGATCCCTTTCCAGCAGTGTCCTGAATGCAGCTTGGTCAAATGATGGCTATTTCTCCGGTTTTAAATGAAACTGCATGACCTCTTTGTTCAGGGTATTTTTGGTGTGTTTCCAATCAAAAGAGATTTGTCTGGGGTTCCAAATCTCTGAGTTCTATCAGGGGTAATACTGTGGGTGGATGAGGAGGGGGATCAGTGGTGTGGATTTGTCTCTATGCACGTGAGCACATTGACCCGAGCATGTGATTGTGGTGTGGCGGGGGTGGGGGTGGCAGGGGGAGGGTGAGAAAGAAGGAGAAGCGTACCAGGTAATTAGATATAAAAATGAAACAAAACCGGGGTGTCCGAGTGGCTCAGTCGGTTGAGTGTCTGACTTCAGCTCAGGTCATGATCTCGCGGTTTGTATCATTTGCTGACAGCTCAGAGCCTGGAGCCTGCTTCGGATTCTCTGTCTCCCTCTCTCTCTGTCCCTCCCCCATTCACTCTCACTCTGTCCCTCTCAAAAATAAATAAACATTGAAAAAATAATAAAATGCCAAAACAGCCTATGCCATAGGATTATTAGGAAAATCTACTGAAATAATATGTATGAAGTGCTCTAAGCCTGGCATCTAGTAAGTACTTAATAAATACTGTTTTTTAATGTCTTTACTATTGCTTCTATTACAGTGGTTATATGCATATCAAATGTGCATGGGAGAAAGACTTATGAAGTACTAAGATATGCTATAAGTTTTATAACATAACTGATAGAATTAGGTGATGGCTATGATTACGGTATAATTCAGACAGTTGAAGGTTGGGTATTCAATGAGATCTTTATAATGATTTGGCTAAAGGCATTATTTTAGACTATAATGCGGATGTGGACTCTTGTGTACTACTTGTTTGAAGCCTCTGGTGGAGGGCAAAGGGAGTGACCAGAGTGAAATTTGACACGTCCTTCCAGTGAGGCCTTCACAGTGCTTGGGGGGTGGGGATGGTGGGGGGAGTGGATGGCAGAGATTATCAACCTGACAGGGTGAAGAAACACTAACAGCTGAGATATGAATTATGGACTAAGGAGGCCTAGAATTTCCTCACCTTTGCCACCCTCCTGTCCTGTGGTAGAAATTTATTATGACTGGAGCATAGATGTGGATGCCCACCAAGGCAGGGGATGGAGAGGAAATGTGCTGCAAATGGCAGTCGTGATTATTGATGCAAGATGGGCTCTACCACAAAGATCACCAGTGACTCCGTACCGGGACAAGAGAGTCTTTTTGGATGCCAAGACCATTTGCCTGAGTTAGGGATGGTGCATTGTTCTTCCTGTGACTCGTAACTGATGAAAGTGGTTGCAGTTTCTTTTTCCTTGGCTCTTAAATACAAAAGGAGAAAACCTTACTCAGTAAATTATGTCATTTGAAGAATGTGTGCTGGTCACCCTATGATCCTTCTGCCACAATTCTTTATGCTTCTTCATCACTTAGTCTGCAACTTCGAGCTTCCCAAGAAAATGGGACAATGAATACATGTGTTTCTTTTAATTTTGAATCAGATTTACTTAGCAGCCAAGTCTATAGTGAGTAGAGGATCATTCTTATTTAAGAGGCTGTTAATCACCAATTGTAAAAGTTCCAAGTGGGAACTGACTGGCCAGAGCTTTCGTCTTGTTGGCATTCCTTTGGAGGAAATAAGGAGAGAGGCTGCCAGCTGCCTGGTTGATAGAGGGGAGGCTTAGAAGTGGACTTTCTCCTACAGATCAAAGAGAGGCTCTTTGCTTATTCAGCTTTCTCTTTTTCAGGCAAAATGTGGTGGGTAAGAATGGTGTCCTTGTGAAGGAACAGGCTGGGATTGGCCATGGGAGTTAATGTGGGGAAGGGGTCCTGTTGGGGGGAAGGGTTTTGACGCATCTCATCTCCCTCTGGAGTTCCCAACCTGTTGGAAATTGGGAGCACAGTGTAGGGGTGTCCTCGGACTCCACCTGATCTCGCTCAGTGGGTTTTGTTGGCTCCATTTGCCAGAGGGGAGAAATGATGGGGGTGGGGGGAAGGCAGAGATCTGCTTGTAAACAGAGGTGGGTGGTGCCATGTTGTTTACCTCCCTCACCTGTGTTTGGGGATTGCATCTAGAGCTTTGGCATCACGATAGCTATGTGGCATCATCTGCTAATTTACCCATCCGTCAGTTTGTGAAAAGGAAGGAGAGGGGAAGGTATGGAGTGCTGCAGGGAGACGAACTGTCTAAACTCATTCCCTCCTAAAAGGCTGAAAGTAAAATAAAAATAAACTTGAACGTTCATGGGCATTGTGTATCCAGGCCGGATTACCACAGAGGCAGGAATGAGGTAAGCGAGAAGGCCTGGCTGGGTGGGGGGAGGAAGCCATTCAGGTGGTTTTGGTGTAGGGTCCTGGCCAAGGGAGGCAGACATAGAAGGAACAGGATTGAGTGGATATCCAGCTCTGGTCCAGAAGAGCATGTTTCATAATCAGTAGATGAAGTGAGCACAGTTTGTAAGGAGTCAGGAGAGCAAGGTGCTCTGGCCCAAGTCCGGTGGTTTGGACTCAGTCTACACATGGCAGGCAAGTTCCAGGATATGCTTGGAAAGGTGCCATCCGTGGCTGCCGGCAAGCCTGGGCTGGGGACTGTGTAGGCACCTCTCTCCCATAGTCTTCTTGACCAGTGGACAAGGAGGGTGGTATTTACTTCTCTTTTACTGATGGGGGAACCAAGGCTCAGGAAAGCAAAATAGCTGCTAAGTGGCAGAGCCGGGATGGGAATACAGGTGTTCTGTTTCTTTTTTTTTTTTTTTTTAACGTTTATTTTTATTTTTGAGACAGAGAGAGACAGAGCATGAACGGGGGAGGGTCAGAGAGAGAGAGGGAGACACAGAATCTGAAACAGGGTCCAGGCTCTGAGCTGTCAGCACAGAGCCCGACGCGGGGCTTGAACTCACGAACCGCAAGATCATGACCTGAGCCGAAGTCGGACGCTTAACCAACTGAGCCACCCAGGCGCCCCATGGTGTTCTGTTTCAATGTCCAGAGCACTTTCTTCCCTCACCAGCTCTGGTTTATATGTGCATGATGTACATACTTCCTCTGACAGATTTTAGTGTCACCCAAACAGAGATATGTTTATATTTCTGTGAATTTAACTAGTCCAGTTTTCATGAGCAAATGTCCCTACCTCTATTGCTTTTGAACCGAGAAGGGTGCATCTCTGTAGTGCCAGCACGGTATGCGGTTGCAGAGCTGGCCCCTGGGCTGTGGTGACAGTCCTGGGTCATCATAGCAGGTGGAGGAGAAGCACGGGCTACTGAGGCTGGGTTCTTATCACCTTGCCTCATGGGAAGCCTGATCAGCGTTCTGCTACAACATACCGGAGACAGGAAAGAGCTTGCTTTCAGACAGGAAGGAGCTTGCTTTCAGTGTTTGTCTTTTGTAGTTCCACCAAAAGGGCTGACTTAGTGGCGGGCAAGCCTCTGGCAAGCTCCAGAAGTGGCTGGTTGAGCCACTTTTTTGGCCAGGGTTGAATCATGTTACTCCCTTAGTAAAAGAATACATGTTTCCCCACTGTCTGTAAGGTAAGGTTCAAATTTCTTTTGGAATCCCAAACGTCTTCAACTTGGCTTGAGCCTCCCTTTGCACCTGGTCTCCCGGGAATCTCCCTCTCAGGCCACCACAGAGCCAGTCTTCCAGGCTCTGTGAATGGCCTTTGCCACTGCCTCCCTATCAGGACACTAATTGGCCTTTGAATGTCACCTGTTCCATTAGGTCTGCTCCCCCTTCCCCCAATAGTCAGCCTTTGGTTAGTCGGCTGTGACCACTTTCTGTCTCTGCTAGACTGCCCCAATCCTTGCTTCCCTCAGCTCACATACCAATCCTTATCTCACAGGACTGTGCAGACTGCTGGGTGTGTAGAAGATGCTTGACATTTGCTGAGTTAAAGGGCTCAGGTTTTGTTTCTGCATGGGATCAGTAAATCTCTGAGCACAGTTCATTCATCGGAGACTCTTTGGAAGACTGTTTCTTTATCTTCCTCCTTTCCACTGTGGGATCACGTGAAACAGAAAGACTGCTGGGCTTGGAGTTCAAGAAACCAGGATGCTAGTCCTGATCTACTCTCCAGTCTGTGTGACCTGGGCCAGAGCAGCCTCAGTTTCCCTAGCAATGAAATGAGTGTGAGCCCACTGATCCTCTGTCGGACTTGCACCAAACCAGGTGGGCACTAGCCTTGTGCATCTGGGTGTGCTTTTTTCACCCCAGTGGCATGTGACTTCCTTTCCTCCAGTCCCTTAAGACTGTTAATTGAGGACCGTCTGCCATAGAGTAGGGCCCTTTTGTCCATTTCACTAGAATGGCCCTAAATGCACCCAACGTGGGCGGCAGCTTCGAAAACCTCTGAGTAATTGGATGGCATCCACTTCCCTGAGATCCCAGATATCCCACAATCTAAATGTGCTTTGAATCTCCTTTGGCATTTTGATGATTTTTCTCCTGTTACATAGGATGACCAGACAAGATTGATAAAACCAATATCATTTCTCCGTGCTTTCCTCCTCAGACCTGCCACTGTTGTGAAGGATTGTTTTTGAAAGGCCTGTGGATCACTCCAACAGTGGGTCCTCTTTTATTAGTATTTGACTTTATTAAAGATAACAGTGTCATTTGGAGTCAGTTCTTGAGGTTGAGGTGATTTAAGGGAAAACAGATCTTACCCATTTACTCTAATTCTGTGTCTATAATGTCTACAATATTTATGGCATTAATTTCGTAGGCAATGTATTGTATACCAGAACAGCATGTTATATACATGAATGGTGGCGCCTTGACTGAAGTATGTGTCCCGTGGTAGCTTTGTCCTCAGGCACGTGACTAAATATGCACACAGATTAAATGGACGAGTGAGTATTCAGAAACCTTGGTCTCTGGCAGGCGGCTGTGAGAGGCCAGGGTTGACATGCTGAACCGTGTTCACGACATCCCTCTTGTTCTCCATTCCTACCTCAGCTGCTCTCTGGTTCTGCTTTTTATTTCCTCCTCTGGATCATTACAAAAGGCTCCTGTGTGAATTTCTGGGTTTATGTTGTCCGTGCCCACCAGTCAAATCTCCCAATCCTGGTTACTGCCTAGTCACCCCCTTGCTCAAGGACCCTTACTCCATTGCCCGAGTCAGAAGAAAACCCTTGGCTGACACTTCCCTGCCCCTGTGTCTGCATTATTCATGTCTGCAGTATGGAGTCCCCCACCCTTCACAAACTCATCCTCCCTTCAAAACCTACTTGTGTGACTAAGAACTCCCAGGTTTCAGGGATTTCTTCTACCAAACCTTGCAGCTCTTAGTGTGGCCGAATGTATTGGTTATTTAGTGCCGTGTAACAGATTACTGTACAATGTAAAACAACAAACATATATTGTCTCCCACAGTTTCTGAAGGTCAAGAATCCGTAAGTGACTTAGGTGGATGGTTGTGGTTCAGGATTTTTCCTGAGGTTGTAGTCTGGCTGTCAGTCAGAACTGCAGCCATCTGACTGGGGTGGAGGATCCACTTCTAGGCTCACTCACGGGGCTCTTGGCAAGAGACCCCAGACCTTCTCTACTCAGTCCTCTCCATAGGACTGCTCAATGACATAGCAGCTGGCTTATCCAAAGTGAGTGATCAGAAAGACAAACAAAGATGGCAGCTGCAGTGCCTTTTGTAACCTAATCCTGGAAGTAAAACCCATCACTTCTGTTGGGCCCATTGACCAACCGTGGTACATTGTGGAAGAAGACCGCTCGAAGATGTGACTAACAGAAAGTGAGGTCATTGGGGACCACATTGGGTTTTGGTTACCGCCCCTGCCCTGTCTTTTTGCATGTATATGTTGTTTTTCCAGCTAGTCCCAGGGATGATTAGAGATCAGAGACTGGTCTCATTCACTGCTGTTGCTCCCACACTTCATTCAAAGTGCTTTTCACAGAGCTGCTTAGTTCGTCTTCACAATAATCTGTTGGGCTTTTTAAAAACTAATTAATTAAAACAGATGCAGGAAACTAAGGTCCAGAGGTATTAGTTATGTAAGTCAATCAGCTACTATATGACAGAATTTGTGAATTCATTCCCAGGTCTTTTCTGATCTAAAACTTAGGTGTTTTTTGTTTTGTTTTGTTTTTCATTTTACACAGGATTTGCTGATTATGACTTCTGTAAAATATTTGCTACAACCCGCATCCTGTCTATCAGCTTTGGTGATAATTTAGAGGAACAACTTGGGGGCAGCCAGCGGTATAGGGAAGTATTTGTATAAAGCAATTCCAAGACGGGAAAAGTTTCTAAGAGATTGTCCCAACCAATTGAAAGTTCATCTTCTGGGCTTTCATCTGTTCAGCAATTGTTTAAGTGAAGCCCCTGATTTATCTGCCTGTTCTACCGAACAAGGGAGCTTCAGAGGCCCGTACAAGTGTCACATTTCAGCAGGTTTTTCTTGTGTGGTCATCCCAGGAAGTCTCGCCTGTTACCTTCTACCGCAAGACACACAAGACACTGCCTATCACAAAACCTTGCTCATGTGTTTCAGACAAAATGAGAACAGACTCTTGGTCTTCTGGGTTTTGTAGGATTAAGTCATAATTTAAATTGGAATATCTCCTGATAAATCGTCCTACATACCATGACTCCGTCCACAGGGAGCCTGGTGTGGTGGTGGGGTGGAGGAAAGGGAAGGAAAGAAAAGAAAAAAAGGGAAAAAAAGGAAAAGGAAAGTCCTTGCTGTACCTTCGAACACAGAGTTATGGTGGTGGAATTAAAGGAGCTTTGATTTTCTTTTTCATTTTGAACAAAACTCTGGCCCCCATAGTTGGCTTTCAAAATGTGGAATGAGTACAAGTGTTTCTAATTTCAGTCATTCTTCCTTTATTCTCTGCAAAAAGGGGAACACGACAGGTGGCTTTCTAAAACTTGAACACCTCGAGCTTTGTGTTCCCTCTCATGATCATCTTTTATGTCTGCAGGGGGCATTTAGACTTATTCTAGTAATGGTCCTTTGGGTTTTTGACTTACTGGCTGAAGATACATTTTTTTTTTTTTTCTTGATTTAGGTATGTCCTCCACCCCTTAGGCCTGGAAAAGTTTTGAGTACTGGTTTTTCAGGCTCTTTTTTTTATCTCTACATGGGTATTTTTTCATTGTTTATTTTTTTTTCCCCGTCACGGTCATAGGGTGGTTTAATATTACATGTCTCGCCACAGTGCATTTTCCCGAAATTGCGGAATTTCTTGGATCTCTTCAAAGAGTCCAAAAACACTGGGGAGAAGGAGAGGATGAGAAAGGGATTTGAAAAAGAATTGGGAATGAGATTTCTTAGACACTTTCATACTCTGAGGTGGTTATAAGTTGTTTTCTGCATAGATTGACATTCTCTCTTTTTTTAAATTTTTATTCAATTATTTTTAATTTTTTTTAATGTTTATTTATTTTTGAGACAGAGAGAGACAGAGCTTGAGCGGGGGAGGGACAGAGAGAGAGAGGGAGGCACAGAATCCGAAGCAGGCTCCAGGCTCTGAGCTGTCAGCACAAGGCCTGACTCAGGGCTTGAACTCGTGAACCGTGAGATCATGACTTGAGCTGAAGTCTGCCACTTAACTGACTGAGCCACCCAGGTGCCCCAAATGTTTATTTATTTTTGAGAGACAGAGAGAGCACGAGTGGGGTGGTGCAGAGAGAGGGGGGTGTGACAAAGGATCTGAAGCAGGTTCGTGCTGACAGGAGAGCCTGATGTGGGGCTTGAACTCGTGAACCATGAGATCATGACCTGAGCCAAAGTTGGATGCTCAACCAACTGAGCCACCGAGGTGCCCCAGATTGACATTATGTTGAGCAGCTGTACTCTGAGTCAAATTCTTTTCTCTGGAGCTCTGAGGAAGTTCCCATTCTGATGATGGTAGTATTCTCTCTCACTATTTTGTTTCCATGTCCGCTTATATCTATATGCAAATAATACTTAAATATTCATGTGGAGACATACCTGCAAGCACAAAATATTTCCAGAAACGTCCATATTTATTTGCAGTTCCTTCCTCTCACCCCTGCCAATATAAATGGGCATTTAAAACTTCAGGGGAGCAATTATTAGTCCTTGAGAGAAGTTACCTGGTCAGGTGGCTTTGGTCAGTTTAGGTACATTTTACAGGGCCTACCCAGACATAATTCCTAGGAATGCCGCGGGTAAGACCAGACATCAGAAAGAAAACACAGTTTGGAGCAGGAAGAGGAGTGTCCCTTTTGATAGGATTTCCTTAGCACCCAAGGGTTGCTTTGCCCCTGGAGGGAAAGTACACAAATCCAGAGAGGATATATGCAAAAGGAATTAAGCGACCTGGCATGCTGACCTCATTACCCTCTGATACATATACCCTCACTTACAACAAACATGGTGACAATCATAGTTATTAGTATGTAAAGCCATTAGCTATTTGCCCAGTACTGCATGGGTTCTGTCTTTGACTTCACAGCATCCCTGCCCCCAAGTCCGCTCATTTACCACCATGAAGAAGTAAGTCCTGTTCATTTTGTAAAGAGAGAGGGTAGTAGTAGCTCAGTGACTAAATGGTGTAACTAGCTCAAACTGGGAAAGCAGAATTTCAAACCCAATGCTTTTTTTATCGCCCAAGAACCCAAGCCTTTTTGACTTCTAATTTAGTACACTTCCCTGCCTCTGTCCCTAACTTAACTGCGCATTCACTAGCTTGACTTCATAAAAGGGGAATCGTATATTTTTGGTTCTATTATTGCTTCTTTCTTTCATTCCTGCTCCCATATTTCATGAGGTCAAGACCGTAGATGCTTTTGTGTTTCTAGTTTCCATTCCATTCTCAGAATATGACAGACATTGACAGACACTGGAAATCATGGTAGTTGAAAATATGCCCACAGAATCTTTGACATTCCCTTCAGAAGATGGAGCCTATTCTCCTTGGATGTGGATTGGCCTTAATGACCCATTTCTAACAAGTAGAAAAAAGTAAAGATGACAATGTGTGTCTTTAGAGACTAGATATAAAAGGCACCATGGCTTCCTCCTTGCTCTCTCTACTGGATCACTCACACCAAGGGAAGTTAGCTGCCCTGTTATGAGGACACTTAGGATGTCCTATGGAGATGCCCATGTGGTGAGAAACTGAGGCCTCTGGTCAAGAATTTGGAAATGGATTATTTAACCCCAGTCAAGCCTTCAGTTAATTACTTAACAGCTGCCTCACCAAAGACCCTGCATTAGAAATACCCAGCCCCACCATGCCTAAACTCCCACTTTACAGAAACTGAAAGATAAGGAATGCTTGTTTTAAGTTCTGGGTGTTGTGTTATGTAATAACACACAAAGTAATATAGAAATGAAAGGATACGAACCCCAAAGAGCTCCGGGCCTATGCTTCACGTCGTTGATGATACTGACTCAATGATACAAACTGTGATTTATAGACACCAGCTATTTCTCTGTTGTTTTCTTTCAACTCTGAGAAAATCTACAGCAGTTTTGAGTGTTTTCCAAATGATATAATCACTGGGGGATCATTTAAAAACCCACGATCGAAGGCCCCACACGGGCCCATGAAATGGAACATTCTAAGGACAGGGTTTTGGAATTTCCATTTCCAAAAACCCCTTTGAGAGGATTCAGATGTAGACAGCCTGAGCTTGTCCAAGGAGTACTGTTTGGGAACCAGTGAACTAGAACACTTTCCCCTTATTTCAGTTCTGATCATGAAGATTTAATTTGGTTTAGTTCTCTTGTAGGGCCTCATCTTAACGTCTTCCGTGATAGGGGAGCATGCCTTGGAATGAAAAACTGTTGTCAGATCTGCAGCTCGATGCCCCCTACAAGCTCCATTGTGTGCTTGGCATGGAGCCCACGTCAGACCAGGGCTCGAGACTGTCTGTTCAGGCATCGCGTGGGACCAAGAACAGAGAAAAGAGGTTCCAATGCAAATGTTGAGTCTACTGCCTGGTATTAGTCTCAAAATTAGGCATGTTTCTGTTTAAGTGTTTCCCCATGTATACAGATCTCAGGAGGCTCTTTTGGGAAAGGAAGGAGCACAGAGGAGAATTGATAGCTATGGAGAGCACTCTGGGGGACACTTGTTGGCCTTCTAAAATGAAGGAAGAAGTCCTAGTCCCACACTCCACTCAGTAGATGCTGGCAGAGTTCTGGCACAAGCAGAGCGTATTTTAAAGACGTGTTCTTAGTTCTTCGGTGAAATATTCTAATCCTAACATAAAATCACTTCTTTATCCAACGTGGACACTCCTGGGAGGTCACTGTCCCTGGGCACTGTCCAGGTGCCACAGAGGAGACTGGGGCTCTGTTCTGTGATGTACAGTGCTTTTCCACAATGGTGGTGATAGAGCTGGACCTTGAGTCTGCACCTGTATATTCTTACAGTTTCTTGGTGATCTGTGTACGATGACCGAGGAGGTAAATCACACAGACAACATCTAGCATATGGAAAGGTAAATTTTTAGTAAGCTCCTAAATAGGACTCTGATCCTCAAAAAAAGAACAAACAAAAGAAACAAATAAAATTAGTTCTTCAGACATCGTGACTAAATACTGGGTATAACTTCTGTGATGTATACCATCTGGATGTCTCTGTCAAGTGTCAATGTTTGTTGTATGATCTGCATTTTTTTTTGTTTTGTTTGTTTTTTTTATTTGTTTTTGAGAGAGAGCGTGAGTCGAGGAGGGGCAGAGAGAGAGAGAGAGAGGAAGACATAGAATTTGAAACAGGCTGTAGGCTCTGAGCTGTCTGCACAGAGCCCAATGCAGGGCTCAAACTCGGGAATGGCGAGATCATGACCTTAGCTGAAGTCGGACGTTCAACCAACTGAGCCATCCAGGCGCCCCTGATCTGCATTTTTTAAAAATTTTTTAATGTTTTATTTTATTTTTGAGAGAGAGGGAGACAGTGTCCAAGTGGGGGAGAGGCAGAGAGAGAGGGAGACATAGAATCTGAAGCAGGCTCCAGGCTCTGAGCTGTCAGCACAGAGCCCCGATACCGGGCCCGAACTTGTGAACCACGAGACATGACCTGAGCCAAAGTTGAATGCTCAGCCACCCAGACACCCCTGTGATCTGCATTTTTTAAAGAGAAAAAGTCTGGGGGTTGGGGGTGGGTGTTGAGTGTTCCTATTTCCCCCATGAGCTTTGATCGATCTGAAGTCTCTTCTGGTACCACGCAAGTATGTGACCTTGGAAAAGTCACTTTCCTGCTTTAGAACTCAAGTCTTCCCATTAGACAAAGGAGAGATGTAGACACATCTGTGATCCAAGTTGTTATCTAAAGCAGTGAATCAATCAGCACTGTATTAGTTGACTAGGGGTGCTCTAATGAAATATCACAGACTGGGTGGCTTCAACAACAGATTTATTTCCTCACAGTATTGGAAGCTGGGAATCCAAGATCAAGGTGTCAGCAGGTTTAGTTTCTCCTGAGACCTCGCTCCCTGTCTTGCAGATGCCTTTCTTCTCACTGTATCCTCACATGGCCTTTCCTCTCTGTACATGAGTTCCTCATGTCTCTTTGTCCAATTTCTTCTCTTTTTTTTTAACTGTTTATTTATTTATTTTTGAGAGAGAGGGCACACAGGAGGCACTGTTAGTTCAGAGCCCGATATGGGTAGGGCTTGAACTCACCAACCTTGAGATCATGACCTGAGCAGAAACTAAGAGTTGGACACCCAAGTGACTGAGCCACCCAGGTGCCCCACCCACTTCCTCTTCTTATAAGGACACAAGACAAATTGGATTAGGACCCACCCTAATGGTGTCATTTTAACTTAATCATTTCTTTAAAGGCCCCATCTTTAAATATAGTCCCATTTGGAGATACTGGGGGTTAGAGCTTCAGAACAGCGAATTGGGGGGAATACAATTCAGCCCATAACAAGCATCCAGATTACCTTCACAATTATTAGAGATCCATTGTGAAGCACTGGCTGGGGGTAGATGTGGGGCAGTGTTGGGTATCTATAGCAGAGGTAGAACAGATAGAATCAGCCCCCTTGAGGCATCTGGTCGTTTCCCCACTTTTCCAGAGAAAAGTTCTGAGATTATCTCTGGAGTTCAGTAGAGTCAAAGTTAAAGTCACAGAATGCTAGCAATAAAGGAGACCTTCAAATAATGCCCCTATTTAATATTAAAAGAAGTGGAGGGCTAGAGAGGGGTTGCACTATGTTTATAATTAGGTCTCGATTTATAACTCAATTACATCTGCTCAAAGACAAATCAGAGTATATAACCATAGTTTCTGACCTCAATGTTGCCTCACTCCAACACCTCTGAGACACCCCAACTTAGGAGTGGTATGACATTTTTCCAAGCTCCAAGGAGGAGAGGATATGATGGTACTTCACCGGGATGTGCTAAGAACATTCCCAAAATAGTGACGTTCTGTAATCAAAAGCTTTTTGTTGAGGGAGAGGGCTTTTTCAACACTTTCTTCTTGCTCTCCCAAAGGAGGGCAGTTTTCTCACCATGAGTTATAGGATCAAGGGTAGTATATCTATAAATTGGCAGAGTTTTTCTTTATAGTTAAACAGGTGAAAAATAGCCAGAAACAATAATAGAAGTGATCCATTTAACTCTTTAGTTTAATTCCAGAGTTAGGACTAGAAACAATTTTTGGTGTCTAAAACTTTTAGAAACCAACAGACTGTTGAAATGTTTTAAGAGATTACATCCAATTGCTATCATTTCTTTTCTGGAGTCCATAAGTGGTTTGAGATTCAGAGATGTGACCTGGCACTTTCTCTGGGTTAAGTGGAATAAAATTTGCAAATATTGGTTGTATACTTTTAAGAAATTTTTTAGGGGCGCCTGGGTGGCTCAGTCAGTTGAGCGTCTGACTTCTGCTCAGATCTCAATCTCACAGCTTGTGAGTTCGAGCCCTGCATTGGGCTCTGTGCTGACAGCTCAGAGCCTGGAGCCTGCTTCGGATTCTGTGTCTGCCTCTCTCTCTGCCCCTTCCCACTCATCTTTTTCTCTCTCTCACAAAAATATACGTTAAAAAAAAATTTTTTTTTAAAGAAATTTTTTGAAGACCATGGGTATATCAAATAAGAATAATCCTGTCAGGTATCTCTTCCTGTGATAGAAAACAATGGTTTACATAATTCAACAGACATCTCAATTTGTCCTGGGAAAGAAATTCTGTGAGCATCATATTGGTGGTCCCCATTTGTCTTACTCCCATGATAAAATATCTAGCATGTACCCTTGTTAGCCTACTGAGAGAAAGGCTGCCAGCTTTTCCCAGAATCTGAAACAGGGACATCTGTGTTTAAGGACTGGCTACTTATTTATAAAGTGAATTATCTGAGTGTAAAAATAGAGATATTTTTTAATATTGTGCCAGAATGATCTGCCCCTTTTATTGTATGTCTGCTGTTCATGAGACAATATTTGCACCACAGACCCACTGCCTATTTTCAGAGAGTTCCAAAATGATTTATTCATTCAACAAATATTTTAGTGAGGCATCCTGTGCTAGCCACTAGCGACCGAGCAGTGAACAACAACAACAAAGACATGCCCTGTTATTGTAGTGAGAAAGATAGGCCTTCATAAAATAATTTCACGTTTGAAAGGAAAACTGCAAGTTGGGCTACACTTTCCAAAAGAAACGAACGTGATTCTGGGAGATTCAGGAGCAGATAAGCAAGGAGCCTGCCCCAGGCTGGAAGGCGTCCCTGGGAACCTCATTCTGGGCTGAGAAATGGTGGGGGAGGGGGAGGCTAAGCCAGAAGGCCTGAGCTGTGGTGACAGGAGACCAGGATCACACAGAGGGAAGGGCATGTACCTGAAGGAGGCATAATGGAAAACAACAGGTTGGCAAGGAAAGATTTTGGGTTTTTGTGTGTCCTCTTTCCTTTTCTGGTGTGACTTTGGGAAAAATCACCTCACTTCTTTGGGCCTTATGCCCTTATTTGCATGAATGAGAGAATCTGAGGTTACCCCAGAGTCCCTGAACTAGATTCTTTCATTCACACAGATTGCCCAAGCACCTACTGTGTACCGGGTAATCTGATTGGCCCTGCGATTCAAAGGTGAATTAACTGGGATCATTGACCTCAAGCAGCTGGATCCAGCAGCAGAGACCAACAGAGGAGACAGCCGATTGTGGTGTTGTGTTGTGGGTGTCACGGGAAGACGGATGACCGTGGGATTAGCCCCGGTGGGAGGAGGATGGCAGTCTGGAGGACTTCACAGAGAAAAAGACCTTTCAGCAGAAAACGGGGAAGTCAGCCTGGGCAGTCAGAAGGTGGGAAACGATTCTTGGAGACTGGACATCTTCACTGGGGCAATAATGTGTCACAGTAGGCATGCCCTTTTGAGATTCTATGTGCACCCCAGTTTCCAGGAATGGTTATGGAAATCCTTGCCTCTAATCTCCTTACTGCATGAGGCTCGGGAAGAGTGCAAATTTTTCCTGTGCTCTGGCTTGGTTTCCCATCTGTCAGAAAATGCCCTTTACACAGCAGGGTTCGAGCGACTTAATTATTGTTTGTGGGATATTTGGAAGTTCAGGTCAAGGATGAATTTCTGTTGCAAAACTGAAGGCACACAAGTAAGATGTTTAAAGATGAAGTGCAGGGTTTTCTTTGTTTTCATTTTGGTTTTGGGGGGGTTTTGTTTCATTTCGTTTTTGTAGGGAAGGATCTTAATGGCTTTATATGCTTCCCTAGTTGGGTCAGATTGTCAGAATATTCTGTTATCCACCAGAGAAAGACAAGAAGACTTTTTTAGAGATGCTCTAAAATTATTTTCTGTTTATTCTCTTAAATATTTGGCTTGAACAGAGTCTCCTTGCCAGGATACAGTTAGCATTCCTGCGGTGTTTTAAAAGCTGTCCAAGAGACTGGCATGAGAGGAGAAAACCCTCGCAACTTGAAGTGTTGCTGGATATTGAGTTGTGGTTGCTTAGTCTAAATGTGGTGAGAAACAGAAAAAAAACAAAACTGACAGTATTGATTTTAAAATTTGTTCCCTTCCGGGGCACCTGAGTGGCTCATTCGGTTAAGCATCCGACTCTTAATTTCGACTCAGGTTATGATCTCACGGTTCATGGGTTCCAGCCCTGTGTTAGGCTCTGTGCTGACAGCATATAACCTGGTTGGGATCTTCCCCCTCTCTCTCTGCCCACCCCCCTTAAATAAATAAACTTTAAAAATAAAATAAAATAAAATAAAATAAAATAAAATAAAATAAAATCCTACCTTCCAAAAGGACTGGAAGTTCTCAAAAAAAGACCTGAGTGTAACATGATGACCATTACAATACAGGACAAAGCCAAATGTCACAAGAAGTTCTGTTTTGTTTTTTTTGTTGTTGTTTGTTTAATTTCTTTGATCAAGGTATGTAACTATTGTTAATATTGTTATTGTTTTGAGGCATGAATTTTAGGTGAAAGATTCCTGGCAGTCTAAGCAAAAAAAGGAAATATGGTTGCCTAGCAACTTGCATTGACTGATAAAAAAGGAAACAGGTCAGCCTGTCAGGAGATACAGTCTTTAGTATATTTATTATGCTGATTTTCATACTGTAAACATTGAAGAATAGTATTTTCCATAGCTTCCATAAGCTTCCCAGCCAATGGCAAACTCTCCTTGATGAGACAGCTTTTTTACATTGACCTTCAGTAAAATCTTATACTGGGTTGAAGGCATTTTTTTGTTTTTGTTTTTGTTTTTGTTTTTTTTATTTGGGGACATAGCTAAGGCAGTCCAGGTTTGTAGTTTTCTATTATGATTCAATGCAAGGAAAAATACCAGTAAGTGGATGGGTATTACTGTGTTTCAGTGTTTTAAAACCTGTGTGTTCCTGAGAACGGCCTGGGGCCCTTGTTAAAATATAGATCCAATGCCTGCTCCAGATTTGCTGAATCAAAGTCTGTAGCAAGGGGCCTGGGTGTATATTTAACAAATATACGAGGTGATTTCTTAATGCTCAAGCAAGTTTAGGGAGCACTGCCATAAATGGTTTTCCTTGATGGTTTTTTCCTCTCAGTTGGGCTTTGTAACAGTCATTTTGAGCATAAATTGTGATAGGAGCCTGAGGCAAGTGAGGTGATGAAGCCAGTTTAATTAGCTGGTCTGGAACCATAATGTCATTTCCCTTTCTCAAGCCGTGGTGCTTCAGGATGCTGTCCAAGAGTTCCCTCCGGGCGCCTTCTCATCTGTTACACCATCCATCCTTCTAACGTGTCCACGTGGCGGGCAGAGCAAGTATAACACTGTATTTTGTCCTTTTTAAGATGCATGTTTCCCCACAGTTCTACATCTCTAAAATTAGTCTGCATTTTAGAATCGAGCGGGTGTGAATTTGGTGACGCTTTGTCTTAGTGATATATAAAATCGTAGTGTCAACTTTATACTCAAAGGTGTCAGAGATCAGATCATCTGTAGCTGTTCCTTTTACAGATGAGGCATCAGAGACACCGAGAGGGTGAGGTGACCGAGGAAATCCACTGCCAGTTGGGGGAGCCCAGTGTCAGACCCCACTCTCTATCCTTGCTGTAGTTATGTATGCCTGAGTAACCAATTATCCCCAAACTTAGTGGCTTAAAACAGCATCGGACATGGATGATCTCACACAGCTTCTTGGGGCCAGGCATGTAGGATTGGCTTGGCTGGGGTCTTCTGGCTTAGGGCCTCTCATGAAGGTGCAGATTTGACATTGGTTGTACAGTCATCTGCAACCTTGACTGGGGCTGGAGGTTCCACTTACAGGCTGGCTCACTCACTTGGTTGGCCAGTTGGTGCTGACATGGGGGGGGAAGCCTCAGTTCATTTCCACGTGGGCCTCTCCACAAGTTCTTCCAGGTGCCCACACCATGGTGACTAGCTTCCCCCAGAGTAAGTGATCCAAAGGACCAAGGCAGGAAAATGTTAAATGCCTTTTATGACCTCACTTCCAAAGTTGCGTAATGTCACTCTTACACATGCAGTTTGCCACACAGACCTGACTCTGTTCGAAGGGAGTGCACAAGGGCACGAATATCAGGAAGGGAGGCTCCATGGGGGCTGGCTGTTTCCTTCACACCACACTGGTTTTCCAATATCACTCTGTCCTGCCTGATCAGCTTGGCCCTCTCGTATTCTTAGGTCAGGTTCTCAAATTGAATGGATAAAAACTCTTTGGGATTTATGCCCCATTCTGGCACCTGTGAAATTTTAACGTGCCTACAAATTTTCTGGGTCTCCTGTTAAAACAAACCCTGATCCAGTAGGTCTTAAGGCAGCCTGAGATCCTGCATTCTGACTGGCTCCTGTATAATCCCCTTGCTTCTGGCCCTCCTCCTCTCATTTTGGCAGAGAGACAGATGGTTTGGGGAGAAGGAACTAGGGAAACCAGCCTGTTTCACCATGCTGGTTGAGGGAAGGAGAGGTATGAAGCCGATAAGAACCCCTGAATTATTAGGTAGGCAGCTCACTGCAGCTGTGAGCTTCTTCACAGTGAAGGTCAGGTTTCAGACAGCAACAGCTGGGTGCTCAAAATGGCGAGGTAATTAGCTCGAGGGGGGTTGGGGGGTGTGGGATGGAACACAAACAGTGCTTAAAATGAAACGTGTCAATGCATTATTCAGAGCTCAGATGCCCATTGGTAGATTGTTCATCCTCCTTTTTTGCCTCTCCCCTCTCCCCTCTCCCTTCTCCCTCTTACATACACACACATCAGCTAGCACTCAGGAAAACTCTAGACTCACAATATATTTCCCTGAACAAGATGAAAATCAGAGGTGAAGTCCCCTAAGTGCTCCTACTTTAAGCTACTTTGCTGTGATCTAGAATGCTGGCCCTCTGCCTTTCTTCTTGCCCACGGCAAACTTTCTGCCTTGTGTCTTTCTACACATCATTTAAGAGGAGCATATTAGACTGTAAGCTCAGCAAGAGAGGGGCTGTGTCATTTTTGTTCATCTCTCTATGTAATATCACACATACATGCCTATATTATAAATGAATAGAGGAGTGAATAAACCATCCTAACAGGTAAGAGTGACCTTGAGCCTTGTGATGAAACACAGGGGCCTCCATTTTCACATTCTAGTGGTTGCCGGGGACCTTGGGAAGGGGTTCAAGTTTATCACCTACCACTTCCTTATCCGCCATGCCAGTCTGTAACTGTAGAAGCTGAAAACTGCTGTTTACTCAGCACTTACTGTGTGCGAAGCACGTACACCATTAAGCTTCCAACAACCTGAGAGGTAGGTAATCATCGCCCCCAGTTTGCAGAAGAGGAAGACAAGCCTGTGAGATATGCTTATATAGCTAGTCAGTAGTAGTTTTGCAGTCTGTCTCAACCTGGTTTCAGCCTAAAGCTGCTACTTGGTGCCCACCATTGCAGAATAAGATGTCTAGGGAAGGCAACAGAATGATAGACTACTGAAGCTGGAAGGGCTCTCAACACTGAGTTCACATACATACTTGGCATCTGTCCTTGGTGCTGTGGGCGAGCACTGAGATGCATTTCATGAGAAGAAGAGTCCACACATTAATGGGACATAGATAGAAATCTCAGTCATTATCTGGAGCTACCTGTTAAAAACCAACCAGTCCACACATGGCTGGTGGGAATGAAACATGGTACAGCCACTTTGGAAAACAGTGTGACACTTTATAAGAAAGATAAACACATACACTTAACAAATAGCACAGCTGTCACGCTCCTGAGTATTTATGTGAGAGAAAAGGAAAGTATGTCCACACAAAGGCCTGGACACAGATGTTTGCAAGTTTTATTCGTGTTAGCAAAAAACTAGAAACAACCCAAATGTGTGTCAGCTGTTGAGTGGATAAACAAAATGTCCTGTCCATGAAAGGGATGCCATGAGAGGAGCAAGCTATTGATTTGATGAATTCAACGACATGGATGAATGTTAAAAGTGTCAGGCTAAGTGAAAGACAGCCATGGAAGGCTACATTCTTTGTCATGTATGTGCCAGACAGGAAATGACAAAACTATAGGGACAAATGCCCGGGGTTTAGGAATGGGCTTGACTACAAAGGGGCATGAGGAAATTTTGGGGGGTGGTGGAAATCTTCTGTGTCTTAATTGTGGCTATAGTTATAAAACTGTAGACCTTTGTCTAACTCATCAAACTGTATCTTTCAGAGGGATGAATTTTATTGTCTATAAGTTATACCTCAGGAAACATGACTTTAAGAAATATATCGGCCAGCCCAAACCCACCATTTTCCAGATGGGGAAACTTGTCCCAGATGAGGAAATGACTTGCTCCAGCAGATATGAATTGAGAATACAGGTTTCTCGGCCCCCAGTCCTGAGGCAGAAGTGAGCTGGAACTTTGGCCTCCTGTCTTAGACCACAGCACATTGTAGCTAGGCCAGGAGTGCTCATCCCCAGCTCTCAGTGTGGCATCATGGGTGACTTTTCAAAACTTGACCTCTACTGCACTGCTCTTCAGGCTGTCGACCTGCAGTTTGGCCAGAGTAATTAGAAAAAAAGAGTAAATTTGTATGTAGCCAGCATCCGAGAGTGTAAAACTCCAGGAATAAGCCTCTATATACATATTCCATTCCACTTTTTTTTGGGAAAGAGGGAGAACAGACAAAACAGGAAGTTAATTTATCTGGAATCATGCCTTTTAGGACATTGCTGCCCAGTCACTCCAGGAAGAACAAAATATCCTAGAGATTCACACCAACATCTTGTTGCAGAAAGCAGGTGGGATTTGGAGTAAAGCCAGACCTGATTTTAGTTCCTAAATCTTTTCCTTTCTAACTTCATGTCCTTGAGTAGCCACTTAACTTCTCTGTCTGTAAGATAATGACCATAATTCCTACCTCACAGGGGTTTTATGAGGTTTAAATCAGAGAATGGTAAATACAGTATCTAGTCTGGCTGTGATAGACTTGTCTAGTGCATTCATCACTAGGCCATGTGCTTTACATACATTATCCTAAACCTTAACAGTCCTTATCCCCCTTGTGGAGATGATCAGCCTACGGTAAATAATCTGCCTGCAAATGATCTACCACCTGGCCAGAACCACTGGGCTGTGTGTAGATCTCAGTAAATGATGGTGGATCTTAATTGAGCCCTGTTTATAAAATAATTGGGTAGGGAGATTGGGAGGAAATGAAATTCTGCTTCTTAGTTTGAGAGAAAGCATAATTATTAATTATTATTTGCTTTTTATTATTAAAATTTTTTTTTTACCGTTTTTATTTATTTTTGAGACAGAGAGCATGAACAGGGGAGGGGCAGAGAGAGAGGGAGACACAGAATTGGAAGCAGGCTCCAGGCTCCAAGCCATCAGCCCAGAGCCCGACGCGGGGCTCGGACTCACGGACTGCGAGATCATGACCTGAGCTGAAGTCGGACGCTTAACCGACTGAGCCACCCAGGCGCCCCTATTATTTGCTTTTTAAGAAAGAATAGGAAGACCGTTGAGGCCAAAATTTGGACCCCGAGTCAGGGTCAAACTCCCAGTTGAAGAGAACGTGTCCTCCCCTTAGCCTTTTTGTCCAGGGAGAATACTCCAACAACCCAAAAGACTTTGCACTATCTAGGGCCCAGCTAAAAACCAGAGAGGTAGGGAGACTTTCCACCTGCTTCTTGGCAGGGTGACCCTCTGCAGACATTCTCTGTACTCTCAAACCCTGCCTGCCTTCTAAGATTTAGAGGCTGGCTTAAGAGTTACTGAAAAGGGCTGATTTTATTAAGCTTATCTGTTTTTCTTCCTTTGTAGCTGGAATAACATACCAGATAAGTTTTCCATCTTCATTTGAAAACTTTTCTCAGTCCGTCACACAGCCAACATCGGCCTAGATTTACAAACCACCAACAAGTTTTAATAACCTAAGACAACTGGCAAAATACCAATTGGCAAACTTGCCAAAGACCATAGAATTGGGTGTTTAAATTCCACCATTATACGCTTCATGTGCCTGGGCTCAATTTCCTTTCCTAACCATTGTCTTCCAGTGTGAAGTGGCCAGTTGGGCTTAACGGATTCATCAAGCATGGTATACCATTTAGTGTCATGGATCTTATACACAAAGGCCATAATGTGGGCTGAAAGTAAGCATACTAGGTTCCTATATAGAGAGAATACGATCAATGTTAAATCTGTATGTGGAGTGAAAAGCACAGGATATTTTAGGTACCCTAGATTTCTCTACTACCCAGGGTAGAATTACCTTCTTAAGTGATTTTAGGAGCCTGAGGACCAGAAAAACTATTGTCAAGGCTGGTGGTCAAAGTGGGAGACTATTAAGACAGAATCCCAACACCAGCCCAGAGCTGTTTCCACTAGCCCACACCACATTCCCTTTGTGTTGGTTATTTAATAAATTCATTTCACAACCCGTAGAGCACAGTAGGAAACAATGCAATTACTGAACCATAGGAACACAGCTGCCAACATCTTGTTGATTCAGAATTGTCCAAACACTTCCATGTGGGGGCGGGATTGATGCAATTTGCTGGTTCAACAGTTGACATTGATAAATTGGAGTTTCATTTCCTCAGCCTTCTGTTGGAGGTGCTAATGAGCGTTGAAAGGCTGGAGAAATGCAGGAGGGAGACAAGGGAGAACCTTGTCTGATCTACATACTAAGTAATTGAGCCTGTATGATGTAGGCTTGACACGGCTAGGGAATAGGTGGACTCACTGAAGGCACTAATAAAGGCGAAATAAAATTAGCACCATTAATTTTTTTTTTCAATGATTTAAGTTCTACTCGCAGATTGTGTAGGCTGGTATCCTCATTTATTAGAGAGAATGTTTGCTTTTCCTAATACTCTTTTGCATGTTTCCTTTTCTATTTCATGGGGCAGTTTGCCAAGATTCCTTGGCTTCTGGAAAATGAGGGGGTTGGACCAGATGATCTCTGAGGTCCCTTACACGCTCCATTTTTTTACTTCCTTGGCAAGAGAATTTGCCTGAAATGAATTGCATTCCCCCCACACACATTTATCCAAGCCTCTGTTTTCCCATTCATCTTCTTCATTCAAAAAGCACTTGGGATGCTTACTGGGTGCCAGTTACTGTGCTAGGAACTAGTAATAGAGTGGAAAGTAGGCCAGGGCACCACTGGGCCCCTTCTCTCAGGAGTTTACATTGCAATAGCGAGACAGGTGAGTAAGTAGAGCAGGTCAGAGACATGCTGGGGGTGCGCACAGCAGTATCAAAGCACCCACGAAGGTCCCTAAGTTGGACATCATCGTGGAAAGCTATTCGGAGCAGTAATATTTTAAGTTGCTCCTGAAATAAGAAGGCGAAGATTGGGAGGACGTGTTTGGATGGACTTTCTTCTGTGTCCTCCCAGGACTTTTTGAGCATCTTTTCTCTATGTAGTTTCTAGAAGGGGTTTATGGGAATGTCATAAAACACAGGCATGGCTTGATGTGGGAACACAACATAGATAAAAGAATGACTTTTGGAGAAGGGGTAACAGTCAAGGCTGATGTTATAAAAGGTTAAAATTTTTAAACAAAAAATCTTAAAAATATTTCCTTTAGGGGCGCCTGAGTGGCTCACTTGGTAAAGCATCTGACTTCAGCTCAGGGCCTGATCTTAAGGTTCGTGGGTTCGAGCCCCGCATTGGACTCTGTGCTGACAGCTCAGAGCCTGGAACCTGCTTCAGGTTCTGTGTTTCCCTCTTTCTCTGCTCTTCCCCCACTTACACTCTGTGTCTCTTTCTCAAAAATAAACATTATATATTTATATATATAAACATTATATATTTATTTTGTAATTTCCTCCTTAAATAAGGAGTCTGTGGACTACTTATTAAACTCAATCACATCTTTATGAACATCAGCTATTTTAATCATACTAGAGTTGAAAATCTTTTAAAAGTTGTCTCTAATCATTTTATACATGAAGCAAAACTAGAAAAGTTTTAACTAGAAAAGTTAATTTTTTTTCCAGAATTCAGATAGTTTAATAGCAGAAGTAACTCTAAAACTCACCCACATCCCCAAACCACCTTCTTTGTTTGGAGGTTAACTCAAGATACTACCTTGACTAGAAAGCTTTCTCCCATACTCTACTCTTTCCCACTTTGACAACAAACTCCAGCTTTCCCTCATAGTTTTTGCCAAGTTACTTGAAGTCTTATTACACCTCCTGACATTCATTAGTAATTTATTGTTTCTTCTTTAATCCAACAAATGTTCATTGAACTTTTATAATGAGGGCCTTAAGTACCATGGAACATTGTTCTTACACTGAGCAAGTTTGCAGTCTGAGGGGAAGGTGGATGCCGTGGTTTTACAGGATGAAATCTTAAGTTCTTCCTTCGGGATTTAAGTCCCTCAGTGAGCTGACCCTATTCTTACTGTCCAGGATTCTCTTGATGAAACTGGGTATGCTGCCAGCACAAGACATTGCTACTTTTACTGACAGAGTTCCCACAGAAACAAATTCCTAGTAAACATAGCAGCCTAGAGAGGAGGTTCAGTGATTTTTGTCTTTTTGGACGAAAGATTGATTCATAGGCTATCTGTGGGATAGCCTTCTCGTGGAAGTATTTGTTATTACTTCCAGGATTTTTATATTTTCTCATCCTTTGAATCTGTTAATTTATTCAAAGCGAGAAATCAGTTTGAATAAAATGGGTTGGCATGGGCTTTCAAAATTAACCTTTTACACATACGAATTACAAAATTCGTAATTAGATATACGAAAGTCCAAGCCAGCCAAGAATAATCTTTTTCCTTCTCTCCAGCTCTCAGAAGAGTAGATTTATCTTGGAGAAATGCATTTTGTTAAGCTGTGAGTAGATGCAGTTAGGAATTCTCCAGCTGCAAGTAATTTTAGAGATTATCAGACATTGATTTACTCAATATTTTTAAAGCAAATTGGATCTTTTTTTTTTTTTTTGGTATTATGGCATTAATTAAAATTAAAGCTGTTCTAAGCGGAATTTCTTTGCAGGTAATCTTGATTTTCTTTATTTTAAATGTGCTTGGTTCAGGCCACCTATAAATAAACCAGAGCTCAGAATATTCAGTGTGAAAATAATATGCATAAAAATGCAGATTTAACTGTGAACAAATACTATACTAGCTTGTAAATGTATCAAAAATCTAACATATTATGTTATCATATTCTATCATATCTGTTTAGTAGAAACTATAGAAATCAAATGTCAGCCAGTTGTTGGCATTCGTATGATGATCAGGCTGTCCTGTAAAGGATTTATGTCTACACTTATAGCGTGTTTCACCACCTCTGTCTGGTAGCACTTGACTCTTAAACCTGGGCATGAGAGCACTGGTTTAAGAATTTGGAAGTGTTGTTCTAGTCATGACCCTGACACTCACTAGCTTTGTGAGTTTTAGCTACTAGCGGTGCCTCTTTGGCCTTCACTTCTCCTGAATGCCAAATGCAGTGGTTAGACTAGAAGTTCTAAGGACCCATGTACTTTTGAGATGGATGAATGTAAGCGATGGGATGTTTCCTTTCGTTGTGCACCCAGAGAAGGAAAAGCCGTGAAAGGTAAAGTGACCTGCTCTTGGCCACAGGGAGAGTCACCAGCTCAATAGGAATGGCCAGGCTCTTTCAGATCACTCGTGTGGCCTCACAGTCACCCTGGTAACACCTACCTACCTAGGATTGTTTACAAAGCCTGGTCATTTGCATTTGCCCTTCTGTCTGTTGGGATAACTTCTAGGTGGGTATTTAAAAGTGCAGGAGTAATAAAGTTAGTTGGCAGAATCCCATTTTAATCATCCCACCATGCAATCAAAATTGGTGTCCTAGGGGCGCCTGGGTGGCTCAGTCGGTTAAGCATCCGACTTCAGCTTAGGTCATGATCTCGTGCTCCGTGAGTTCGAGCCCCACGTCGGGCTCTGTGCTGACAGCTCAGAACGTGGAGACTGCTTCTGATTCTGTGTCTCCCTCTCTCTCTGACCCTCCCCGCATTCATGCTCTGTCTCTCTCTGTCTCAAAAATAAATAAACGTTAAAAAAAAAAACAATTTAAAAAAATTGGTGTCCTAAATACCTTTTCTATTGAAGCTTATTTTGAAGAGAAACCCCAAATTACAGTGAAGCAGTAGAAGCCACTCTCCAGGGTATCACAGGTTCTTCTTTTCAACCACATCTGAAAACAACTCCTATTAAGAATGAAGAATTTAAGCAGATTCACCACTCCCTATTTTCCTTTGGATTGATACTATTTAAGCATGCTTGGGGCATGTGCAATAAGCATCTATTGGCTTCCTATTAATGATGCCTCTTGGTGGCCTCACATTTAGCAATAAGAGGGATATGTATTTGTTTAGAATCAAATTACAGGGGCACCTGGGTGGCTCAATCATTAAGCATCTGACTCTTGATTTCAGTTCAGGTCATGATCTCATGGTGCATGAGTTCAAACCCCGGTCAGGCTCTGCACTGACCATGTGGAGCCTGCTTGAGACTCTCTCTCTGCCCCTACTTTCTCTCTCTCTCTTTCAAAATAAATAAACGTTAAGAAAAAAGAATCAAATTACATATTTTATGTAAAAACATCCCAAGTAGTGTCTAGGTTCACAAGTGCCGTGTTCAGTTAGTTTGCAACTGAACTGTAATACTAGTCTTAACGAACTTGTGTTTGGGAAGTAGCAGTCAGTGCTGCAGGAAGGGAGAGGGAGAGAGAAGGGAGCAGTTTTGAAATTGACAAGAGTCATCTCCTGGCACTGCCTGTTGCAGCCTCCCTGTCTCTAACATCTGTCCTCGGGGACTTCCAGCACTCTGATGACCCACCATCATTTGTAGATTTATTAACCTACAGAGCACTCAGTCCACTCTGGATCAAAACTCCCCCATTTTGGGTGGTGGTTTCCAGCGCAGTGAGAAGGTCATGCTCTGATCAAACACATTTATTCTAAGGAGTAAATGGTAATTAGAGCCTTAACTCCCAAAAAGCAATTTCCATTTTCTTCTTTTAATTATGAAAATGAACCTTATTGGTAGAATTTCTGGCAAGAGGAGAGGGAAAAGACAGAGGGAGAAGTCTAGCTCCAGGTTCAGTTTTCCTTGTCTGCCCCTGTATTTCCCAGCTTCTTTCACTTCCCGACCCCCTGGTGTTTGAAAGCTTCAGTTCCTTGACTGTCTCCCCTGGCAATAGTGGAGGAGGTGTTGTGAGGATGAGCTGCAGGAAAGGGGAAAGCCCATGTGGATAAGTCGTCACAACTCACCCATGTGATGTCCATAAGCCCATTTTGTCTTTTAAGTCAGATACCTGGGTTCAAAGACCAGATCTACAGACTATATACCTTTGGGCATTATTTAACGTCAGAGATTCCATTTCTTCATGCTACCCAGGGGCATCATAAAGATTAATACATAAGCAGCCTTTGACCCGAAGTAGATGCTCAGCAAACGGGTTCTGATATTAGGAGTCCAGGCGTGATTAGATAGTGGCATTAGGAATATCTGGAAGGTGACAGTGTCAGAGAAATTTCAAATAAGTGACATGTATGTTATTATTTGAAGGGTGCCCAATGTCAGAGACCATTCTGATTGTTTTCAATAGATTTCTGGGAACGTAAAACAGGTGGTGGAGCTGTATGTTGTGTAGGTCACCCAGCTATGGCACCTCCAGATGTGTGCAGGGGAAGCCAGCTGGGCTGCTCCCAGGAAGTGTGGGGGGGGGTGTCACAGGGCCATTGCAGAGAGCGCCTGGGGCAGGATGCTGGAGGAGGGCTCACACCTAGCCTGAGCAGTCCCTGGGACCACACACTTTCATCCGCAGTCCTTTGTCATCTGTCTGAGGCAAGAATCAATACCAGAAGGGGAAGGTGACAGATCGTTCATTGCCCAGAGACTGCCTGTAAATCCAGCACCTGCTATTTTTTTTTCTAACTGCTTTAAAGAAACTTCCACTCGTGTCTTTTCCCTGCAACATGGAGACTCACCTAGATTTTGAAAGGAATTTGGAAAGGTCTGCAATTCCCTTTTCTGTTGTTAGGAGTTGTTATTTCAGGGGAATGAAAGATGTGTCCTGTACCATTCTGTTTCAGTGATATCAGCACTCAGAATGTCTTTCTTTCCTTTTCATTTCCATGTGTTCCTTAGTACTCATGACTTTTAGAGAGATCTCTGTCTGGAAGGTCTGTGTTTACCTCTGCATGCATCTAGGAGGCATTTGCTTTACACCTCTGAGCTCTGACTTGCTGCAGATTCACTCTTCCTATATCCCTGTCTTTCCCCTCCACCCTGGAACACAACACTCTTTTTCTGTCTGGACTCCGGAGAGTCAGAAAGAACAGTGAAGACCATCAAGTCTGCTCACCTCAGTTGGGAGTGAGGACATGACCTAGAGAGGGGAAGTGACGTCCTCGTAGAGAGCCTCAGCACCCTGGGATCATCAGGTGTCCCGCTTTGCATGAGGTCTTTCGAGATCCATGGCTTCTCTCCTCCCCTGAGCACCTGCTGTGGGGCTGGAAGATCCCCTCTGCTTGCTGCCTCCACTTCTGCAAGCTGCTGACCCGCCTTGCAGGGTCTGCAGAGGGGTAGAAATAGTCAAATGAGCCAGTAAAGTTGGCAAAAAGTGAAGTCTGTTTTAGACAGCTTTAGAATGATTAGAGCAGGGAATTGGGAACCCCCCCAACAGCATTCTGTATAGAGTAGATCTTTTGTAAGCACTGATTTATTTTTCTGCTGAAGGCCAGCCTCGGGCAGAATTGGGAAATAGCCAGCTTGATTTTCACACCTTCTTTTCCTCTCTCTTAAAGCTGTAGTACTCTTACTTCAAATAGAGGCATCAGAGGAAGCCCAATATGTAAAACAGATACAAGTGGTTGGAGTGGGCAGGAGACCCAGGTTCTGCCCCTGTGGTGCATTCGGCGGGCAGGGGACTTCCCTACCCTTCCCACCCACCCAGCCTCCAGTCATGCAGGACTCCGCAGGAGACCTGGCCCTTGGGCTCAGTTTGGAAGCCACCATTGCAACGAACAGCCAGCGAGTGTTTGGAACTCTGGCAACCTTTGTTGATCACTGTAGGTAGATCCTTTAACCGCTGAGCCTGATTTTCTTTTCTTGTAAATTGAGTAGAAAGCACCAAACTTCAAGAGTTTTTTTCATCTACAAATTGAGATAACCAGTAATATACTTGGCTCATAGCAGATACTCTGGAAATATTGAGTCCCACCTCTCTTTTTATCTTTTTTTTCATTCCCCTTTTCTATGCTGCTTTCCCTTAGATGTCCCCTCCACTCTTCAGAAGCCCAGAGGCCTCTGGCACTGGCACTCTCCAGACTGCTCAGCTCTCCAGGAAAACTGAGTCATTTATATTCTAGTGGCAGCTCAGGGCAGCCCTTTCATCCCCAGGAGCATTTCCTTTGGCACCTCCAGATTTTAGCAGAAGAGGTCCCTCCTTGCCTCTCTGATTTTTAGTTAGTTGAGAGCTGGCTGAATAACTGACATCCAAGGGAATTATACTGAGGGACTTGGTAATCATTCCTTTCTTACAGACAGCAGTCTGACTTCTATCCCTGGTTGAGTCCTAGTCTAGACATTTATGTAACGATGCAGTTACAGAATAAGGAGGATTCCTTAAAATCCTTGCATTCTGCAAAACTGCACTCTCAAAGTGACAGAGCTTGTGTGCAGATCACTCAGAACACATTTGACTTTGGAACCAGGGCATTAACAAAAGCAATAGCAATACTGAAAAATAAATATTACTCCAATGTAGGGCTTTACCTTTACCAAAAAAAAAAAAAAAAAAAGGTGGAAGGTGGCTTGACAGAAAGTGTTTTAGAGAAAAAAAAAAAAAGACAAGATAAAGTTGTTGAATTTTGAAGACAAAGGTAAAATGCACCAAAATCAGAAAATAAGGGGGTGCCTAGGTGGCTCAGTTGGTTAAACGTCCGACTTCAGCCCAGGTCATGATCTTGCAGTCTGTGAGTTCGAGCCCCATGTTGGGCTCTGTGCTGACAGCTCAGAGCCTGGAGCCTGCTTCAGATTCTGTGTGTGTCTCTCTCTCTGCCCCTCCCCTGCTCTCTCTCTCTCTCTCTCTCTCTCAAAAATAAATAAATGTTAAAAAATTTTTTAAAAGAAAAGCATTTCCAGGACAGATTACATCCTAGTCTGAGTGAAAAGGAATGTGAGCATCATTCTCTCTGCGGGATGCTACATTCTGCTGTGTTTGAGCATGTTTTGTTTAGTGGCTATTCCTTGGTTGTACAAAATATTAACATTCTTGGAAAATTACGTATGACCCTAACACTACTTTCATTGTGCTGACATAATGCCAGTCCTATACAAGCTAGTTCATGTTACAGTGGCTCATTCTGTATCTGGACAGACTGTTCCTAGATCTCAATAGCTTAATCCCTAGGCAGCAAACTCAGGGACAGAGGTGATGAGTAAGGTCCATCCCTGTCCTCAGGTTAATCAAAAGGCAGTGCGAAGAGAGAAAGGAAAGAGTACGTCGGGGGCGGGAGGGGGTAGGAGGCAAAAAGCTTGTAGAAGGGGTAGAATTGGCGGGATTTCATAGGCAAAGACAGAGGGCAAAGAGAAGAGAATTTCTAAGCAAAGTCTTGGGGGCCTGATAGCACAGGACATATTTGGGGGACTGGTATAGTTTGGGGGCTTCACTTTAAGGCTGGAGCCAGTGAGAAATATAAGGGAACAGTAGGATGAGGTTGAAATAGAAGTTGGCCTCTGAATGTAGGAGGCCTTGACAGAGATGGGGGCAGTGTCAAAGAATTCTGAGCAGGTGAATGATGTGTTCAGTCAGAGCTGTCCTTTACAAAGCTCCTTTTGGCAGGTTATGCTGGGTGATGGTGCTGGGGAGTAGGATCCAATTAAGAGGTATTGCAGTAGTCCCCGTGAGAGATGTGGGGGCCTGAGCTCCACAGTGACAGTGACACCCAGTGGCCGTGGGATGTATGGGGAAGGCATGACACGAGACAGTTTAGAGCAGAATCTCAAGCATTTATCAACTGAATGGATGGTATAGGGCTCTGATAGTACCTGTCCAATGATGATGTTTATTGTTTAGTAACGATAGCCAGTGTGGAGCCTTATTTTGGAATGTTTGAGAGTTCATGCCGAGGGCCGGCAGGGGCTTTGACACACCTGGGTTCTGTGACTGGTCAATACTGAAGTTTGGGCAAAACTCGTGCCCCTCAGGTTACTGCTAGGTGATCCACATGTGCCCTCAGCTCTCAAAGGGAAGACAGTGTTCCCGATATTGACACCTGCCCAACTGCCCAGAGCCCCAGTTTCTGCTTATGTTCTGACCATAGAACCATGCACTTTTAGATTGGGAAGACCTTAGAGACCATCCTGAAACCCTTTGCTGAATGGAAAACTATGGCCCAGTAAGGTCAGGTGTGTGTCCAGAGTAAGTCAGAGGCAGAACCCAAAATAGAACCTAGGACCATCACTCACCAATCTTCAGAAAACCTTTTAAGTAATGGATGGCTGTGTATTAGCATTTCCCAGAGAAGCAGAGCCAATAGAATATAAAAGGAGATGTATTATGAGGAATTGTCTCATGCAGTTATAGAGGCTGAGAAATCCCCCTACCTGTCATCTGCAAGCTGGAGACTCAGGAAAGCTGAGTCTGCAATTTGTTCCAAAGGCCGTGAGAATGAAGGGGAGCCAATGATGCAAATTCCAGTTGGAGGGTGGGAAAAGATGAGATGAAATGCTCCAGCTTGAGCAGTGAGGCAGAAAACAGGGGCACATTTCTCCTTCCTCCACCTTGTTTTTGTCCGTGCCCACCCATGCTGGAAAGGGCAACCTACTTCACTGAACCCACCAGTTCAAATGCTAGTATCATCTAGAAACACCCTCACAGACACATCCAGATATACTTGACCAGAAATCTGGGCATCTCCTGATGCTCTCAAGTTGACAACTCAAATCAGCTATTGTATGCAGTTCGGAATTGTTGATCACGCTTAGTTCCTACAGAGCATTTTCTAACTTTGCAAAGTTTTAGTTCACCAGTTTCTTTTTTGACCCTCATTTGATCTCATGGGTAAACAGACATTGTTCCCCTTCACAGGTAAGCAAATGAAGGCATGACATGTAATGACCTTTCCCGTCACATGGTGAATTAATGGAAGATCAGAATTGAGCCTAGGTTTCTTATCATGATTCCATTTTCTTTTCCACAGTTGGATTGTAAATTCTGTGGCTATGCTAAACCATTGGTTCTCAAAGTGTGTCCAACATCAGAGTCACCTGAGACCTTATTAGAAACGCAAATTTTTGAGCCCTGCACCAGACCCAGTGAAGTAGGAACTCTGGGGGCTGAGGTCCAGCAAGCTGTGTCTTAATAGTTTCTCCAGATGATTCTGCATGCTAGGTAGAAAACCACTGTGGTAACAAGACAGAATCTGTTTGGTATCCATGATTTCACTACATTTTGCTCGTTTATCAGTCATCTGAGAACATAAAGGATGGTATTAAGCTGAAACTGACCATAAAAATTAGTACATCTTTCTTTTTCTCTTTCTGCCATTTCCCTCCCACCCACTTTTCCCTTCCTCCGTCATCCAGGTGCATTGTGGTAACTTTTGACTAAAAGTGTTTTCTGTTCCTGGGGCATCTGGGTAGCTCAGTCGCTTAAGCGTCTGACTCTTGATTTCAGCCGAAGTCAGGATCTCATGGTTTGTGAGTTGGAGCCCTGTGCCGGGCTTTGTCCTGACAGCACAGATCCTGCTTGGGATTCTGTCTTTCTCCCTTTCTCTCTGCCCCTCCCCTGCTCATTCCCTCCCTCTCTCTTTCTCTCCCTTTCTCAAAATAAATAAACTTTTTAAAAAGTGTTTTCTGCTCCTTAGAAAGCTGGCAGAGTTGGTCATGAGCTTTCATATATCCAGCCCATGTTACTTGACACTTACAAAGCTTAGGGAAACTAAAAAGAACAAGGAGGGAGGAAGATGGTTGAATAGATAGACAAATACTGTTACATGACTTAAAAAAAAAAAGTCACATGCCCAAATAATAAGACCAGTGTTACTAACTGACTTAGAGAAGTGTGAACAGAATGCTATTTAAAAGGAAAATTACATTTTCTCAACATCTGCAAATTTCTAGAAACCGTGTTGGGAGTTTTAGGTAACTTTTTCCTTCAAGCCTCATAATAGCTTGTGAAAGAGGTATTATCCTCATTTTTTTTTTTTAATGAGGAAACTAAAGTTTCAGAAAGTCAAGCAACTCATCCAAATGTCAATGTAGCTAATAAATCACGAAGCAAGTGTTCACATTCAAGCTTTTCTATATCCTAAATTCATAATCTCTTTGTCACATCATGCACATTATCTCTTCGGCATCTTTCTTTTCCATATGCCTTTCTCATCCCAAAGGTATAGAATTCTGTCAGTGGCTGGATGACATCCCATCCTTATGACAGGATTGCTGCAAACAGCATGTGGGCATCTTGGATTCATCAGAGAGCCCATACTGTTTCTCAAACCCAAATCCATTTATGACTAACTTTGAAAGCATATCTATAAAATCAGGTATGAATTAAAAAATATGTATCCTATCTATACAGTCGTTAGGACTTTTTCTTCATATTTTTCCTTTTTTTTTTTTTTTTTTTTAGCCAGTCTAACACTGGTGGAAAAAAAAAAGAGGGAGGGAGGGAGAGAAGAAGAAGAAGGAGAAGGAGAAGGAGGGAGAGGAGGAAAAGGAGGAGGAGGAGGGGGAAGTAGGGAGGGAGGAGGGAGGAAGGAAGGAAAGAAAGAAGGAAAGAAAGAAGGAAGGAAGGAAGCTGAAAAGAGAAGAAAGAAAATTAGGAATGCCTGACCTCTAGTGGAAACACTAAAAACTTCCCATGGTTCTGCTGGAAGGCTTCTCTTCAAACCTCCTCCTCTCCATGTTTAAAATGGAATTCTGGAATTTCTCATCTGAAAGCTTCTCTCATGAGAAGACTGGGGTCTGTGTGCAAAGGTAATTTTTGTCACTGCCTTAAAAATGGGGCTTCTGCATCTCAAATTCACACCGCACTTGGGTGTGAGTCTTTTAATGACCTTTCTCAGGCAAGCACCATCTTTTAAAAATATTCTTGCCCTTTGGTCTTTTCCCCACTTAACTGTAAATCCTAACCTGACTGGGTTTTTGGAAGGGACACTGTATAAATATGAGTGTCTGTGGTTAATCCATTGTGTCTAAATTTGCCTTCGGGACAGTTGATAGCTCTGGAAAGTAAACGCTTCTATTCACACTGTGTAATCTTTGGTTTCAGGGACTAAGCTGTAATTGTGCCCATCACCGCAGGCTTCTTGCCTGGCTGCCAAGCCAGCCCTACAGCCTATACTCACTGACCCACATATGTGCTCCCGAGTGAGGAGTGGAGTGTGCCAAGAGCCCTCAAGCATTCTCGGTTGATTACACAATTGCTTTGTCTAAGTTGAAGATTGAAGTAGAGGACAAAAATCAGCCACTATCTGATGGGTGGAAAGAGAGAGAGGGTGTGAAAAAAAAATAACTGGAAGAAATCTAACAACAACAACAACAACAAAACCCAGATCTTTTTCATTCAGAGCAGAATGAACAAGTGGGAGGTCGCCAATGTTAATGAGTCCCTCAGTCATAAGGAGTGAGAGATGTCCTATCTTTCCTGAATCTCAAATGCTGTCATGTTTCCAAAAGTTGCATCAAGGTTGTGTCTTTCTTGATTTGAAGAACAGGTAGTCTCCGCTCTAAAAGATTTTAGAGAATTATAGGTGCGGTGAACCCCTTCCTCTACCTTGACAGCTTTGCCTTTCTTGAATACATGCAATTAAACTGTCTGCTTTAAAATTGAGGGAGGGAATAGACAGTCTCAATTTTTGAAGGCATTTCAACATTGCTAGTTTAAAACATGTATGTGTCCCTGGAGATGACGCTTCAGTCATGAGTGGGGCCTCAGGGACCCATAGTTTCCATAGACTCCTGGTTAGAGACCCACATACGGAATGGAAAGAGCCCTGGACTGAGGACCAGGACTTTAAATTCATTTTTAGCACCTGTGCCAGGTGTGGTGCTGTGTCACCTTTGCCTTTTGGGCCTCAGCAACCTGATCTGACAACTATGACAGCTGGAGTATTTAACCTGGAAGGTCAGTTCTGGCTCCAGTCATCTATGACTCATTCATTCATTCTATGTGTGGAGTACATACATACGAATTAAACTTTGTCCCTGGGAGTCCAAGAGTTCCTGAACTGGCAACTGATTCAACAATAATCTTTACCACTATAAAGTTAAAAAAAAAAAAAAAAAAAAAAAAAAAAAAAAAAACCTCTTATTTCTCCTCTAATAGCCACCATGTTAGTTCACAATTCTAGCTAGAATATTGAATTGCCCTATGTTAGTTCACAACTCCTAGCTGTTCAACCCCTTTTCAACCCCACACTACGGAGTCTTGCTCCCTTTTTTGATGGTTGGAGGACAAGTAGAAGTAGGAGGGGAAAAAGCCATCTCTCAAAATACCACTTTCCCACTTCATCATTAAGAGATTCACTTCTTGACTTCCTCTTTGACTTTCCCTTCTTTATTGTGTGGGTGTGGATTTAAAAACTCTGCAACAATTTGACCCTCTTTCAAATGATCTTCCCGTGCTTTTAAACTGCAAATTTCAACCTCCGCACCGGGCTTTGACTGGTTGTTTTTTTAAGTCTGACTTCTTTTGATGTGAACATTTTCAAGCTCAAACAATAAAGTATGTTTCTACCCAGATACTGAAAGTAATTATCAGGTAGACAATCGTGGCTCTGAAGTAGAGTCCGCTCTTTGTCACGCTGTCAGTACTTATATTCTGTCTGTTTTTCTTGGAAATACTTATTTGATCCCCTCATCCTTCCTTAAATTATAGGTATGGGTGTAGTTGTACCAATCCAGACTTTGATGTGGAACATTCTGGCCTTTTATAATGGGAAAACTTTTAAGACTTCTTAACTGAGTTATTTTTTGAGATAGCAGATTTTTGGGACGTTACTACTTTGTTGTTTGGAAATCTGATTGAGGGTGTTAGTATTTGACATAAGATTTATTTAAATGAAGATGAAGACAATATAGGCAAGGGGTCATCATCATTAATTAATATGCCACAGTAATGAGGCATATGGAAAACTGATTAATAACTGTTGACTGGACACTTGAAGGCAAGTTATCTCCTAGGAATGCTGTATGTCTCTTTTGCTGGCATACAGAAAGAAAGAGGGGCATTGCGTCAGTAGCCCACCCAGGTCAGGCATAACTGAGACCTCTAGGTTTATCATCTATAGATTGCCCCTAGCAGAACAGGCTTTGCCTCTCCAGCCCTTTCTCCACCTTTCTGCCCACCCTGCAACAAATCAATTAGGAACCTGGTAAGGAATCCAAATGACACAGTTTTCCTTTCTTCAAAATAATTGAATGTGGTCAGACTAGTTTTTAATCCAATTTAGGCCAAACAACCATGTAGGTATTTTGTGCACTTGTATTGGCCAGTCTTTGCAGCTGGCAAAAGCCTCAGTTCCCATATCTGTGCAATGAGAATTCTAATGCTCTTCACATAAATGACTGATGGCCATTCTCAGGGAACGGCAGAACACACATTCGTACAGAGCATACAGTGTAAATCAATATGTGTTTTACTTTTATTGATTGAATCCAGGTTAAAAAATCAATTTCCTTTTTATTAATAACCTTGGCTCCCAAAATCTTTTGGTGTATTTACTTATTTGTAGTCAGAATCAAACAGTTTCCAGAGAGAGTGGTATCTTAACCTTATAACATCAAGGACTATTTCCTCCGCCTTCTCGATACCTGTTATTCCTGTCACTTGAAGCTTTATTTATGATTTTTTTTTTTTCACTGTAGCAAATCGGAGCTGAAACTCTGTGCCTTGCAACAAGGTCTTCTAATATACTTTGAGAGTAAATTGTCAGTCACATCGCCTGCCCAGACAAAGCATCTTTTAGTCTTGGCTCAACCTAGATAGAGCCTGTGAGCTCTTGAATTACCAACAGATTTCCTCCGGGAAACCAGAAGGCAAAGTTCAGAGTCACTGGGTGGTACCTTGAATTACCACTGCCCACGGGAGGGTTGCTTGTAATATAGTCTTATCAAATCTTACCGCTTTGCTAAGCCTCTGCTTCCCCAAAGCTTTCATTTTAGGATTCTTTGATTATGGTTCCCAGCTATAAATGCTAGGTAAATGAATGGGGTGTGGGTGCCATCTCCTGGCAGTGATTGGAAACTGCTTAGTAAGACAGAATCCATTTACCTGCAGGGTCTGTTCTTGCACATTAAAGGAAAAACGCACCATTTATCATTAAAACACACAGACACACACACACACACACACACACACACATAGGTATTAGACTTTGATCTTAGATCACACTGTAATTACATAGTAGCTTTTCTTCTAATCTCTGGCTATGATTGTGGGCTAGAAATTGGTGCTTTGGAAAATATCCTAGAGTTAAATTATTCTTGGAGAGTGCGAGATGCCTTTGTGTAGTTACCGTATAGTTAGTTTAGGGTCAGCTCATTAACAGGGTCATAGCTTCTCCTTTCCTTCTCTTCTGTAGATGGAGTGTGATTCCTTTGCTTATAGATATAGTGGCTCTGGAGTTCTTCATTGGGTCTGGAAATGACAGTGTCAAATTGACACTATCTGTGTAAGTTTATCTATCACCCTGGCAATTCATCCTGGAAGATGCTCATAAACTCTTATCTTTACGCTATACCATCTATTTATTCATTCAACTGACATCTGTTGAACTTTTGTCGTGTTAGGTTAGGGGATACACATATCATCCGACAAAGGGACACTTGACAGGTCAACAAATAACTGATAATTGGCCTAAGCACTACGCTAAAGAAAGTATGGGCAAAGGTCACCTAATGGAGTGATTAAATACATCATTCACAATTTTTTCCATATATTTTAGAGGAACAGAGGCAGAATAATCCCAGGTGGAAGCTGAAAGAGAAATGTGATTTTGGCTTTTGAATTTGGTTTGACCTTTTACATATTAATAAGGCGGGTGCACTTGAACAAGCTCCATTCTGAAGGTTGGTTCCTGCAGTAAACTGGGAAGCTGGCTTTTTCTCCTCAAACCTACTCCCTATTGTTTTCTTTGTAATTTGAGGAAGAAATGCCAATTTCAAAGTAATATATAAGTTTTCATCTCTCCAAAGTTTTCTAGAATTGGAAGAGGTTTTAGAATATCCTTTGGAAAATGAGAATTGGAATATCAGCAAAGGAATAAATTAATAGGCAAGGTGCTAACTGTAAATGAACCAGAAAACAAGCTTGCTGAGCGAAGAAAGATGATGAACTCTTTCTTTTTTTTTTTTAATTTTTTTTTCAACGTTTATTTATTTTTGGGACAGAGAGAGACAGAGCATGAACAGGGGAGGGGCAGAGAGAGAGGGAGACACAGAATCGGAAACAGGCTCCAGGCTCTGAGCCATCAGCCCGACGCGGGGCTCGAACTCACGGACCGCGAGATCGTGACCTGGCTGAAGTCGGACGCCTAACCGACTGCGCCACCTAGGCGCCCCGATGATGAACTCTTTCTAGGAGTTATGCTCAGATGTAGTTTTATAAGCCACGTATACTAGATCTATACCTTGATCGTGGGAAAGAACAAGTAATTCATTATCATTGGATTGTGCTTCTGGTCTCATGGCCATTTATAAATCTGACATGTTATAATTTTACCCAGAATTATTAGAGATGTGCCTGTCTAGTATTGCTACACACACGCACAAACACACACACACACACACACACACACACACACACACACTCGTGTGTGCACATGCCCATGCACGTGCAGTCCCCAAAACAAGAACTACCTTGGTGTGGTACTAAGAAGCAGGAGTAAGGGAGTAGAGCAATTGAAACAGAGAAGAGAGAAAAGCCAATGAAGTGTTATTGAGCTAATGAGCACATTAATCTTGTGAGACCCTCTCGGAAGTTGTATAGAACCCATTTCAGAATTGTCCTAGTAGGATCTGGGGAAGCTGGGGCATTGGTTCACCGATTCCTGCCCCCATTGGTTGAGGATTGCCACCAGTGGTGTCCATTGTTGTGCATTGCACCCCCTGTACTTCCTGGTAGTGCCAGAGCAGAGACGGCCCCCAGACAAAGGAGCAGACTCATTGGCCTTGAGAAGGGAGACTGCTGGCTTGCAGGACACTGCCTACCTCAGCTGCAAGAACATGGCAGGGCATCAACATCATCTCCTACACACATACACATGAGTGTACACACACACACACACACACACACACACACGCACCACCTACTTGTATATTCATACATATTAGAAAAAAAATAAAATAAGGTGAAGTCAATAACAATAATAAGGATTCATTATACTATTATCTCTACTCTTGTTTACGTTTGAAATTTTCCAGAGTAAACTAATTTTAAAACAAGCTCATTGCTAGCCAATGATGATTTTAAAATCCTCTAGAGGAGCCGTCTTCATTTACATTGGGATCATTTTGAGGTAATGTAGCAACTCTAAGTGTGTAGTGTAGACTACAGCTATAAAGTCCAGTTTTAATCAATAGTCTCATACTTTCTTAGGCTGCTGGGTCACAGGAAGGATAGCTCTTCACATAGGCTCATGGATACCAGTTGGTTTCTTGGTTTTGTTTTTGTTTGGGCAGGGGGTGGGGGTGGGGTGGGGGAGTCTGTATTTAGAGAAGACACAGGATTCTTCATGTTTCTTTCCCCATGGTTTTCAGTGTGTCTGAGCTTAGGTTTTCAGTGAAGAAATGTTGCCACAGTAGATACTATGTCCACAGAGGAAAGATTTTGCTGCTTCAGAACTCGGAACTGAGCTTATGGCTCTGTGGTTACGATTTCCTTTGGTAATGACATTCTCAGCCACCCCCAGTCTGTCTCCCCACCTTAGTAGTAGAAATTTAGGGGATTTGACTTTAAAATTAAGGCTTCGCTCTTAGACTGAACTACGTAAATTAGACTATGCGTCTAAATAGATGTGAACATTCTCAAGAGTGTGTCGTGGGGTCCTAAAAGAATGCCAAGGGTGTTGTTGTGATTAAGACAACTTGTGGAATGCTCTCTGAAAATTGTCTGAGAATTAAGTATCCAACACATACACATGCCTGCATACATAGTTATGTGTCACAACTATTTTACTCATATTCTTCATTCCTTAGGGATGCCTAAAATCAGCTGTTCATCTGTTTTAGAAATCATTTCATTCCAAAATAGAATTTGTTTTATTTTTACATGGGGAAATAAGCTTCCACTATTTCCTAGAATGTTGTATATGGCAATTTCAAAGGCTTGAAGATACGAAGTTGTTTATTCTCTTAGAAGAAACTTTTTAATGCTGGAAAGCAGCATGGGAGAGTGTGAAATCAATTTGAATTTGGATCTCGGCTCAGCTGTTGTGACTATGAACAATTTACTTGACTGATATTCATTGGGATTTCCTCACCTATAAAATGAGGGCAGTCTTACGTTCTTGAAAATGCCAAGAGCTTTGGATAAGGTAACAGTAAAACATTCCGCCTGTGCCTTGATGCACAGTACAGCCAATAAACGTGCCCTTCTCAGCCTTTGGCATGAGATGTGCGTAGCTTGAAAGTGTGCTGTGGAAAGTCAGCCCTGCTTTTGCTGTTATGTGTGTTACTGCTAGTACTGTGCTCTCTCTCTCCTTTTAAAACTGGCAGAGTTACAGATGTGACCGCAGCTGGGCTGCAGATTAAAAATGAAGATGGGTAAACCTGATGAGAGAGCAGCATCCAGCATTTGAGTCTGGTGTACCCTTGGGTTTCTTACTGCTACTGTTTCTGGGCCCCCCATGGGATGGCCCGAGGTGGCTTTAGGAGTCTACGGTGTAGTTGTCTGTCTTCAGTAGTAGGTTTTTGTCATGAGCGGCCACCTCGGGAGACATCTAGACTCAGACTCCATCGCATATTTGTCTTTTTAGTCTGCCGCAGCACCCCCAAAGATTACGATTGATCATCTCTTGGGACAGGAAATGCCCTCTCTCGACTGGCAGCATTGTTAGAAAATTCTACCTGATACAAGACAGGTCTTTCACTGACAGATCAGGCAGAATATTTCTCTCTATGCCTTCTACTTACTGGAATCCTATAGGTAAAGCCCATTTCTTTACCGGGGTGACTCATCAAATATTTAAAGGTGGATCTCATGGCCTTCTTGAATTTTCTATTCTCCAGGCTAAATGATACACACTCCACTTCCTCTTCTGTGTTTTCGCTAGGATCTTTATTCATTTCCTTCAGTATTATTATCTCAGCTTATAATTACATGTTCATTAGTGTATGATTATTTGATTAGTGTGAGAGCTGTTCATGCTCCTTTTCAAATATTTCTGTCTCTCTACCTTCTCAGCTGGAGGTAGAATTGTACTTTCTTCCCGGGGGTTGGATGAGACCATGTGACTGGTTTGGTTTTGGCCAGTGATTTATGAATGAGAATGACATCTGTCACTTCCAGGCCAGAGCATTTAACTGCTAAAGAGATCCTCCAGGGCTTTCTTTTCCTGCAGTGAGTAACTGTGAAGTTCTAAATGAGGGTTGCTCTAGCTGCCTGGGTCCTGGTTTAAGAAAAGAAGAGCCTCCAGCCAACCCCTCATGGTCTTACAGCCTGAATGAAAACAAGACTTTGTTGTTTTAAGTTACTGAGACTTTAGCTTTGTTACTCAGCATAACTGCATCTGTCCTGACTGACACAATTATATGTGGCTTTCTCACTAAATGATAAGTGTTATGTACTGGGGCTGTGTGTTTCTCTTCACCTTTGTATCTTCGGCACCTAGCACAGTACTGGCTGAGAGGAGCCACTAATACTATGTGTTGCATGCATGAACAAATTAAACCTGAGTTTTGAATTCCGTCCATTTCTGCAAGTTCCTGAATGTAGCTTACTATATTATTTCTCTTCTAAAATGTAGACAACCCCATTCCCCAATCAAACCCAGCTTTCCAGTTTCAGAGAAGATAAGTGGTTGCACAGACATCCCCAAATGCCTTTCAATGCAAACCACACTTATCTGAGTCTCAGGCAGAGGTTAATGGGGTACAGCTGACTTAGATCTAAACGCCTCCATCACAAACTTCTCACTTCTTCTGAAGATCCAGAGAAAGGTGGTCTGGTCATCACTGATATATGTTGGTGTCCTCAGGTAGCCATTTAATACCATATTGGCAGTATTCTTGCTTTCCACTTGCTGTTGTTTTTTCATCTTTCAGGAATGAGCCTTCTAAAGTGAACATGCCTTATAAAACTGACAATATGTAGCTTTCATGGCCTGTTGTGGCTATGGGAAGCTTCTAGGTGGAGCTAATAAGATGCCCCTTTGAATCTTGCCAAGAAGTTCTAATTGGCAAAAGCCATGACTTTTTAAACTGTCCTAAGAACTAAAAAGAAAAAAAAAGAAAGGGCAAGACTTATGAGATGAGGAAAATATATTGATAATGTGTACTGTATGCATGTTCTCAGATCTCTGTCTTTATTGGCTGCCGAGTAGGTACCAGACCACATGCTAAGTTATTTGGTGTGCCTGTTCTCATTTTATCCCTGTGACCACCAACTAAATTTTAGTTGTCATTCCCTAACTTCATTCCCCAACAGATGCCCAGAGTGGTTAATTATGTTGTTCATGGGTGAATCAGACTTGATTTCAGGCCTAACTCATGCTCATTGTGTTCAGAATAGCATACTAGACTGTGACAAAGAAACTGATTTAAAAATTACGCTTTTTTTTCCATTATGACTTTTGCCTTTTTTTTTTTTTTTCAAGTAGGCTTTATGCCTAGCACAGAGCCCAACGTGGGGCTTGAACTCATGACCCTGAGATCAAGACCTGAGCTGAGATCAAGAATCGGATGCTTAACTGGCTGAGCCACCCGGAGCCCCTTTCACTCTGACTTTTGAATTATTAGTCAATGATCTTACAGATATATGCTGGCAGTATTTCGTATTATGTTGTGTAGCAAATCCCATGATCCTTGGGATGTGTTACTGGGGTACTGGCATTGACTGACACAATGGTACACTCAACAAGCAGTTGCCTTCTGATCCCAGGATCTGTGTTAGCCACTGTAGTAATAAAACCTGACTGCAGGAGCTTATGGACGATCGGCTGTGACAATTTGCTGAGCTTCTTTGCCAATTACTGTGTCAAATGCTTTATATTGTTATCTTATTTAGGGGGAAAAATAAGCCGTGAGTACAGCCCGCTATTCAATAGGCATAGAAAGTGCTAATGTAAGAACTCAGACCAAGGCCCTCCATAGGGGTGTACAGGTATTTATAATGCAGGGCATTTGTTCAAAAGGAACAAGGAAGGGCTGGAATCAGGTCTGCCCTCTGCTTGCCAAGCTGGGTGCCATCCCACACGATGGCCTTCAGCAGAGGAGGCACCCGTGGGCCAGCAGCAGTCTGAGCACAGCTAAGGGAGAGAATACTCTATCCATCTCCCTTCACCTAATATGTTTTATATGCCTTGCATGTGCTAAAGGCCTTAGACAGGCTTAGTTAAATCTTCAGAACAACTCTATGGAATAGGTGGTGTTTGCTATTCCAGTTTTACAGGTAGTGGAGAAAGGGAAGAACATATGGGAAAAATTAATGAAATATCTACTATGTGCTTAGACATTTCATATCGACCCTGTAAGTGTGGTTATGTGGTTGGTTGGTTTTTTTTAAATAGATGAGGAATTGGAAACATAAAGAGGTTAAATAACTTGTCTGAGTTATTTAAGTAGTAAATGGCAAACCCACAGTTAAACCCAAGGCTATCTTAGTCCAGTGCTCTTGCATACATATTTGTATCAAAACAAGGGAAGATCAGGGGAGACTCCTTTGAAGAGGCATCTTTTGAATCAGTCCTATTACCATATATAGTTAGTTTTTACCATACATGGGTTAATCAGTTTTTTAAAAGATTTAAATAAGATTACATGCACTTGTCTCAGAAATTATGCCAAGTAAAACAGACTCTTTGCATTATGGAATATATTGTTACAACCATTAATATTAATGACCACTCAGCAGATTATTGAAAAGCTGGGAGGTTCCAATCGTGTCTTACTTCTCTATTTCCTGTGTCTTATAGTCTATTTATTTTGGAATAGTAATAGCTTCTTGCAAGATTCTTCCTTATGATAAATTCTATTTATGATTAGATCTGTGATAGGTATCTTATATTAGATCTATCTATGGTAAGATTCTATTCTTCCTTATGATAAATGTGGATGCTCAGACATGTTCTGCTGCTTGCCCAAGGCCACACTACAGCTTTGACCAATGAAAGCTCAAAGTTGACACTTTACCTTCAGACCCCCTGCTACTTTCCTTTCAAGCATTCTGCATTTATGTCAAGTTCAGTTGTTGTCATAAGGAAAACAGTATATATATGCCATTCTGACCTTTGCAACAACTGTGGAAATAAGACAATGCTGTTAATCTGTCACCTGGGCTGTGTGATCTTGAATGAGTTATTTCTCCTTTCTGAACCTCCTCTGTAAGGTGAGAGACTCCATGATTTCTTGCCACGAATGAAGAAAATCTTCCCCAAACTGGTATCATTAAAACTCCTGCAGATTGGTGCCTTTCTTGGAATAAGGTGGCCAGCCTACTTCTCAGAATGTTTCTCAGAATGTCAAGTAAGCCTGACAAAAACATTTATTTCTTTGAAGTGTAAATCAATTTTTTATAGGAAGGTTTTATTATGTATTAACAACCAATAGACGGTTCCCCAAGGAGATGTATCAGAATCACAGAAGCATTTTGTCAACATCGTTATATTCTGTATCTTTCCTACTATTTACTGTCACTGACTGTCATGAGGCACTGTTATTGGTGTGTCACATGAGTTTGGGTAGAAAAGATAACACTTTTTTAGAAATGAATATTATTGAAATGCTCAGGTCTTTTTTTAATTTACGTAGAAATCTTTTGTATACATAGTCAAAGATACAGAGAGAGACAAAGCTGATCTAATTCTGTAGCTTTAATAATAAGACATAATTGGGGCACCTGGATGGCTCGGTCGGTTGAGCATCCGATCCTTGATTTCGGCTCAGGTCATGATCTCACAGTTCGTGAGATCAAGCCCTGCTTCAGGCTCTGTGCTGACAGCACAGAGAGCCTGCTTGGGATTTTCTCTCCCTCTCTCTGCCCCTCCCCCATTCTCACTGTCACTCTCGCTGTCAAAATAACTAAATAAACTTCAAAAAATTATTATAAAAATAAGACATAAACATTTGACCTCTTTGACATATCTTTCTCCCTTCAACATGGGTAACAGCTTTGTTTTGTTTTGTTTTTTATGGAATCTGCACAAATACCTTATCTACTTAGCATTTATTAAATTACCTCCTTGAGCCCCACCCCCCCGTATCTACTGGAGTGACACTGTGAAGCTGGAAACCATACCCAGTTCCTGTGTTCTGGTGTTAACAATCTGGCAGCGTATGCTTGAGCGATGATGGCTTGGAGTATGAAGTCACTGGAGTGTGATCAAGTTTCATTCACGAGAATATGAGGGAGCCAGGGATAGAGTCCCATTTTTCACTTGACATTCTATGGAGGATCAGCAAAGGACTAAGTGGATGACATGGAAGTCATTCCTTAAACTTGAGGCCCCAGTGTAACACAACCCAAGTCCATCTGTCTAGTGCATAGCAAAACCAATCACTGAGACACTGAGTGTGCAGCAAGGAAAGGGTTTCTTCAAGAGGCAGCCAAAGAGGTGGAGGCGGGGCAAGCCTTAAATCTACCTACCCAAGGGAGAGGGTCCAGGATTGCTAAAGACAAGTGGAAAAGGGTCCGGATAAAGGGGAGAGAAGCTACTGAGGAGTGTTATTTTCCTTTCCTTGTTCTCAAAGAGGAGGCCAGGGGTCCTGACTGGTTTGGATGGCTTTTTGATGAAATCTTGAGTCTCTGCAAAACAAGTGAATTAACACTTGGTTATCACTGGGTGTCAGGCAAGAATATTATGCCATAGAAACAGGGTAGTAGACAGCATGCCTGAGAACTAGCAGATTTGGGTAAAAGAGTTGCAGCCTGGCTTAGCTGCCCTATTAACTCTTTAGTTACCAGTTACACCAGTAATTAAGGTCTTCTTAAGTAGAAACTATGGAATAAAGCAAAATCAAGGAATCAATTACAGGAAGGGAGGCTGGGTGGCAGTTATAATTTGTGTTTTTAAGAGCAAACATGTGCCAATGCTTCCATGAAAAACGGGAGACCGACCCAAGGGAATACGCTCTCTCTCTCCTGCTGACACGCTCAGCGTGCTGTGTGTATCTTCGTTTTATTCTCACTCTTGGTTTTGGATAATTCGCTAATAGCTAAACAGCCAGTCACTTGATCTCACCCTCCTGTAATTACACAGAAATCTTTGGATCAATTCAAAGAAGCACTTGTCAGAACTGGTGTCCGTGGCCAAAGTATAGGGTTGAATTTTTTTTTCTCCTCTGCCTTTTTCCCTCCTGCCCCTGGCTGTATTTCAGTTGCATGGCAACCCATCTACCATGATAGCTGATGTCAGCTCATTTTCTTTCTTTTTTTTTTTTTTTTAACGTTTATTTATTTTTGGGACAGAGAGAGACAGAGCATGAACGGGGGAGGGGCAGAGAGAGAGGGAGACACAGAATCGGAAACAGGCTCCAGGCTCTGAGCCATCAGCCCAGAGCCTGACGCGGGGCTCGAACTCACGGACCGCGAGATCGTGACCTGGCTGAAGTCGGACGCTTAACCGACTGTGCCACCCAGGCGCCCTAGCTCATTTTCATTTCAACTTGGCCTAGGAAAGTTTTCAAGGAGGGCATCTGAATTTGTAGAATGCTGGGGCAGGCTCCAGTCTGTGTTACCAAATCAGTGGTAACACTGCATACTAATTGGCTCAGGCAGGTAAATGTAAATGTAGGTGCCACAGGGGATTAGCTTCTGGAACAACTGGCCTTGGGGACTGTATTTCTAACTTTTAGGAGCTTAGCAAATGAGCCTCAGCAATATTTTCTCTGCTGCTAAAGTTCTCTCTGCCCTTTAAAAGAGTTAAGTGTCCAAAATTAACCTAACTCCTGAAAACAGAATTTAGACAAATAGTTTTATGTCTCCTGAAAGGAGGGGCAGCATTTTAACTGGTGCATAAGCCACACTGGGGAGGAAAGACCATTTTATTACTGGCAGAATGTTTTAGTGTATATGCTAACAAGTGGCAACATATTGAAACTTCTTTAATCCAGTAGAGGGCAGAAGTGAATTTTAGCTTTTTCTTTCTTTCTTTTTTAAGTTTTATTTATTTATTTTGAGAGAGACAGAGACAGTGTAAGTGGGGAAGGGGCAGAGAGAGAATGGGAGAAAGAGAACCCCAAGCAGGCTCCATGCTGCCTGCACGGAGCCCAATGCGGTGCTTGAACTCATGAAACCATGAGATCGTGACCTGAGCCAAAATCAAGAGTCAGACACTTAACCTATTGAGCCACCCAGGTGCCCCAATTTAGCTTTTTCTTACCTGGCACATTTGCAAACAAATTATAGTCAGCCTGTTAATGCACAACTTATTCTGGTTGTCTAGACAGGTCCTTGGTAGTATGCTCAAAGCAAGCTTCATCCTGTTTAGGACAGAAAACAATGTATAGAGTTTTGAGTCATTTATGCCTAAGAGGGAACAGTGATGTGGTATCCAAATTATACCACTTCTAATTTGTTCAGCTCTTATTTATTAATTATAATATTTCAACATATCTCCTACAGGTACTTATGGCACTCCACATGCTACAATTTAAAAATATTTGAAATAATGGCAAATTATTTCATTATCAAATATCCCTCTTTGAAAGCAACTGCCTACCTGTGAGCCCATAAAATAGTGAAAATGATTCTCCCAACCTGTTCTAGATTCTGAGAAGCAAATCTTACCTGTTTATCCTGTAGCTAAAACTTGAGGTGGTGACATTTGTTACATTATAAAGATGAGGTTAATACTGAAACATGGTTAACAATTGAGAAATGAATCTTTCTTTGTCTTGGTGTTAATGGTAACTTTTAATCCTTGGTTACTAAATTTGGTTTTTGAAAATGGCTTTTAAAAGGAACATAGGGGCACCTGTGTGTCTCAGTCAGTTAAGCCTCTGAGTCTTGATTTCTATTTCTGCTCAGGTCATGATCTCACGGTTGGTGAGCTGACATCACAGAGCCTGCTTGGGATTCTCCTCCCTCTCCCTCTCCCTCTCCCTCTCCCTCTCCCTCTCCCTCTGTCTCCCTCTCTCTCTCTCTCTCGGCCCCACTCGCCTGCGCATGTGCACACCCACACTCTCTCTCAAATTAAATAAACATTAAAAAAATAAAAGGAAAAGGAAGATAAATTTTCCATGCTGACATTGTAGCAAAGGCTGCTTTTGCTTGGTTGGTATGTAATGTCTTACATTGGGTTACTTAGGAACCAGTCCCTGGAATGGAGTTAGGATATTTATTAAGAAACACCCCTGGGATCAGCCACCATGGAAGGGAGGGACCCTAAGGAGAATCAGGCCGAGGGAGAAGTCAGGTGTCTTTGAAGACCACAGTGTCTGCCTTAGCTGACCCCCCACCTCCACCCCCGGGAACTCTGGATTTGAATGGTTTTTCAGAGTATCCTGAACCGGGGCATTCCCAGATTGATATGTATCCCCATCCTCCCCCCAAGTCCAGGACATGACTTTGGTTGAGCTGGCTCTTGGCAGCCAGTCCTTAAGGGACAGCACTGACAGCAGGAGTGTGAGAAACAGCCTCCAGTCAGGTATACTGGATTCTTTCTGACCAATTATGGATTTTTTAAAAACAAAAGTGGTAGGGGCGCCTGGGTGGCGCAGTCGGTTAAGCGTCCGACTTCAGCCAGGTCACGATCTCGCGGTCCGTGAGTTCGAGCCCCGCGTCGGGCTCTGGGCTGATGGCTCAGAGCCTGGAGCCTGTTTCCGATTCTGTGTCTCCCTCTCTCTCTGCCCCTCCCCCGTTCATGCTCTGTCTCTCTCTGTCCCAAAAATAAATAAACGTTGAAAAAAAAATTTTTTAAATAAAAAATAAAAACAAAAGTGGTAGCTTGCTATATTCCTATTTATATGTACAGAAATGGCACTAAATGAGAGTTTTTCATGGTTAATGTGGTTTGGAAAATAGGATCTTAAAGAACAGAAGAGAGCACATTTTTATTTCATTTGAGTATTAAATTCTGAAATAAAACGGTAGCGTAAGCATGTATACAAGGCTTATCTATTTGCATTTGGATTGTCTTATTAATAATAGGCCATGTTGATTCAAAGTAATTGCAGTGAATAATGGAATTGTAGTTTGTGATAGTTCTTTGCGATCTTTGGAGAAAATTTGTTACGTATGTCACAGAGAGTGATGCTGGCAGGAAGGGCATGGTTGTATGTGGATGGGACAGTCATTTACATTTAGTCTTTATTTAAACAATTCATCCCATTAATGGGTTCAGTCCCTTTAATTCTATCTTTTTGTTCCTTTGTCATTTAGTCATACCTTCAGTTCCATTCCCACTGGGTACAGAGCCCAATGCCTGCCTACCGCATAGTGGAGACCTAGTCCTCTCTCTCAAAGAGCTCACGTTAGCATCCAAAAATCACGTTTTTTTATATCACCACACAATTGTACTAGAAAAGCATACCATTTGGGAAGATATTAAGCTCATGATGCAAGACATGAGTTTTCTAAAATTTAGTGTGTGTGTGGGTTTTGTTTTTTGAAAACCCTGGTTTTTTTTCATTGGTAATAAATATTTCAGTTGTTATGTGTGTCTTTGTGAAGACAAGCTAACTTGGTTCATTTTTTAATGAAAATGTCTATCAGATACCCACGTCTGAATGCCCGTAGTTTATCATGGTTTTTTAAAGTAAAAATGGTCTTCCACAAACAAAGCAGCTGACTTAGCCCACAGCTCTAGCATGAACCCTCTTCTTGAGGACAGCTTTTGTATTTCATTGTGAGGCAGAAGTGCATTCTGGTTGCTTCCCATTTTGTCACACAGCATTAGAGAGGCAGCCCCAGGTGGCCCCAGTTGGTTAAGCGTCTGACTCTTGATTTCTGCTCAGGTCAGGATCCATGCTGTGTTGGGCTCTGTGCTGACAGTGTGGAACCTGCTTAGGATTCTCTCTCTCTCTCTCTCCCTCTCTCTCTCTCTCTCTCTCTCTCTGCCCCTGCCCCCTTCTTTCTCTCTCTCAAAACAAATAAATAAACATTAAAAAAATTAAAAAAAGGGGCGCCTGGGTGGCGCAGTCGGTTAAGCGTCCGACTTCAGCCAGGTCACGATCTCGTGGTCCGTGAGTTCGAGCCCCGCATCAGGCTCTGGGCTGATGGCTCGGAGCCTGGAGCCTGTTTCTGATTCTGTGTCTCCCTCTCTCTCTGCCCCTCCCCTGTTCATGCTCTGTCTCTCTCTGTCCCAAAAATAAATAAAAACGTTGAAAAAAAAATTTAAAAAAAAAATTAAAAAAAGAAAGGTGATTCAAGAGTTGGGATTTAATAAAGTTAACCCATTTCATTTTTCTTTCCCATTAGGGATTTTCTGGAGTGAAACTGAATTTTTTAAATAATTTTTTAATTCATTTTTCATTAAAAAACTTTTTTTAATGTTTATTTTTGAGAGAGAGATAGAGTGCAAGTGGGGGAGGGCAGAGAGAGAGAGAGGGAGACACAGAATCTGAAGCAGGTTCCAGGCTCTGAGCTGTCAGCACAGAGCTGGACGTGAGGCTCGAAGTCACGAACTGGGACATCATGACTTGAGCTGAAGTCGGACGCTCAACCGACTGAGCCACCCAGGCGCCCTTGAATTTTTTTTTTTTTAATGCTAGTACAGTAAAGAGTCCAAGGACTGCCAGTGTGGTTTAGTGCCACTGTCTTCACGAATGCCTACCAGTTTGTCCCTCCACTTACTTCATACCATCAAGCGTCAGTTCAGGTGTCAACACGGTGAAAAAAGACAAATGATGTGTTAGTGTTATTGTGGAAAGAGCTGTGACCTCACCACCCCCTGAAAGTGTCCCGCATTCAGTCTCCACAGCCCACGCTGAGAATCACTGGCACAGAGGGATGTTTACGCAGGGCAAACCTAGGGGTGAGGAGGCTGTTTTGGCAAGAGACAAAAGAGCCTGGCTTTGTATGATGACAGCAAAGATGGGGAACAGGGAAGGAGTGAGAAATGTTGCAGAGGTTATATAGACAAAATTTGGCTGTAAAAGCCAATGAAGATTAAAGCTTACTGAGGTTTTCAGCCTGGATGATCTAGTGGATGGCTATGCTACTGACCATGGTGATGACGGGGGGAAGGAAGGCCCCTGTTTATGATTGAAAAAGTTACTGCTCTTGCCACAAGAGAAAAGCCTACTGTAATTCTCCCACTCAGTAAAGGATGTATTCTCGCATGTATGAGAAAAAAGAAAATACTGCTGGCTGGGTCCGTGAGGCAGCCTGAGATCTGAATTTGCACCGGAAGCGAATAGTGGGTGTTGGAAACTCAGCACGTTCTACATTGATGCCAAAGAGTCTGGTATCTGTGCTTCCTGTAATAGTGTTTTCTCTTTCTGCTTTTCTAGGAATGGTGCAAAAGCTGGACCAAAAACTTCCAGTGGCCAATGAGTACCTGTTGCTCTCCGGGGGAGTCCGGGAAGGCGTGGTGGACCTGGACTTAGATGAGCTGAATGTCTATGCCCGGGGGACAGACTACGACATGGACTTCACTCTTCTGGTGCCAGCCCTTAAGCTGCATGACCGTAATCAGCCTGTGACACTCGACATGCGCCACTCAGCCTTGTGCCACTCTTGGCTGAGCCTCCGGCTCTTTGATGAGGGGACAATCAGTAAGTGGAAAGACTGCTGCACCATCGTGGATCACATCAACGGTGCCACCAACTACTTCTTCTCCCCAACCAAAGTGGCCGACTGGTTCTATGACTCCATCAGCATTGTCCTCTCGGAGATCCAGAAGAAACCCCAGCGAGGAATGCCAAAGGTGGAAAAGGTAGAGAAGAACGGGACCATCATCTCCATCATTCTGGGAGTGGGGAGCAGTCGCATGTTGTATGATATCGTCCCTGTGGTATCTTTCAAGGGCTGGCCTGCAGTGGCCCAGAGCTGGCTCATGGAGAACCACTTTTGGGATGGGAAGATCACTGAGGAAGAGGTCATCAGTGGGTTTTACTTGGTGCCTGCTTGCTCATACAAGGGTAAGAAGGACAATGAATGGCGGCTGTCCTTTGCCAGGAGCGAGGTGCAGCTGAAGAAGTGCATCTCTAGTAGCCTCATGCAGGCCTACCAGGCCTGCAAAGCCATCATCATTAAACTCCTGTCCCGGCCCAAGGCTATCAGCCCCTATCACCTGCGGAGCATGATGCTCTGGGCCTGTGACAGACTTCCTGCCAACTACTTGGCCCAAGAAGACTATGCAGCGCACTTTTTGCTGGGCCTCATCGATGACCTACAACACTGTCTAGTCAACAAGATGTGCCCCAATTATTTCATCCCTCAGTGCAACATGCTGGAGCACCTGTCAGAGGAGACCGTCATGCTCCATGCGCGGAAGCTCTCCTCCGTCCGCTCGGACCCGGCAGAGCACTTGCGCACGGCCATCGAGCACGTCAAGGCGGCCAACCGGCTGACGCTGGAGCTCCAGAGGCGGGGCAGCACCACCAGCATCCCCTCCCCGCAGTCCGACGGAGGGGACCCCAACCAGCCTGATGACCGTTTGGCCAAAAAACTGCAACAGCTAGTGACTGAGAACCCGGGGAAATCCATCTCTGTCTTTATCAACCCTGATGATGTCACAAGGCCCCATTTCAGAATTGATGATAAATTTTTCTGAGCGTTTTGCTGCCTCCCCCCTCCCCCACCCCTTTTTCTGGTTCTCAAACGCTCATCATGTGTAGTGTGGTTTGTGATGCTGACTTTCCGTTTTTTACATATCCAGCCTAGATTGGATCTGTTAAGAACACATTTTAAGTTTCCTGGTTCTGCAGGACGGTGCAGGCTCTGAAACAGTATATTACTATTTCATATTCTGCCTCTGATTTTGTTGTTTATTTTTTGTAGTTATTGTCACATTGGTTTTTGGTTTTGGTTTTTTTAAGGAGAACTTGAGCCATAGACGAAAATGCCCATGAATTCTCTTGCTTTTTTTACTGTTTCATGCTTTGTGCAAATTTGTTAATGAGGATAGGGCAACAGATCTCTTTCTGACACTTCAGGATTCTGTTGTGGGTTTTTTTGTGGGTTTTTTTTTGTCTTTTTATTTAATTTTTTTTTAATGAGCTTTCATCACTACAGATATTTGAGAATCATCTGAACCTGGAAACTACCTGGTATGTTAGCTGGGTTTATTCCCTTTGACCAGTGACGGGAGTAGTTTCCCCCTTTTCACCAAACAATGTAGACTTTGAAAGTGATAATGCTACCAGTTGTGTTTTGAAGCAACTTCATTGAATGTAATTGTCCTCAGATCAGAACTTTGGATGGTTTGGAGGGTGTGTTTGACAACTTTCCAAACAGAATTAAGGTTTCCAAATGGTAGTTTTAGCGTGTGTAATTATTTGAAGCCTTATTTAAATCCTATTAAAGAACATACCATTATAATTGTTATTTGCACTAATGAAATCTTGGCCATTGTCAGAGTTCCAGTGTGTGTGTTTCAATAGACATTGACATCCACTGTTGAAATGCTTCATTTTTTTTTTCATCTAACCCATTTCTCTCGGTCAATAGAATGATTCTTTGCATTTGTTTCGTTCTCCTTTAATTGTGGGGTCCTGTTTTTCCCTCTTTGATATTCCTGGTTCCTGTCGTACGGAGAGAAGTTTGTAAAGCTTTACACCTGCTAAGTGACCATCCGAAGCTGGGGAAAATATACTTGATAGAGTAGGTGTCTTTGTATGTACTGCTTTTGGGGTTATAGAGGTAAGCTTTTATGTAAAGTCTCTTTGCTTCTACTGGGAGTTGTGGGGAAAACTGGCAGAAAGAATTTATAATCCCTGAATAGAAGACACCATGCCTGTTCAAAAGCAGGTTTTCTATAGAGCAGGAACGAGGACATATCTGTGGGTGGTAGCTTTGTGTGGAGGTGTCTTATCTTCATGAATGAAATCACTTGCCAGGTTTAGATACCACAAGTCACTGGCTCCCTGTTTTGGTATGGACTTATGGCAAACTGTGGTGTCTGAGAGGTCAGGGGCCCAGCTGATATCTCAAAGGATGACCATGATGTCTACTATTGGAAAGGTCAAGCAACAATTTGGATTTGATCTTAAAGGTCCAGACTCACAAGTTGGATTTTAGCCAATTGAAATCAGGCATATGCAGTCTTGGGTTTTTGCATGGGAATTAATGTAATGCTTATAACTGAAAATGAAATCATTCAGCCATCTTAAGTCAAACACAAAATAATAAACATATTGGCCTTGGAACGTTGTTGTTGCTGTTGTTCGTTTGTAATTGAGGAACCATTTTCTTATTGGTAATACCAACGGTGATTTTCAGTAAACATAGCCCTGGGTTTGCTATTGTCTTTCAGACCAGATGTCCATGTAGTGAACACCCAGTTTTCCTACTAGTATCTTTGTCCCTTTCCCCAGTTTTCCTACTAGTATCTACCTGCCCTCCACATAATCTATGTCCTTCTCAGAAATGAGCCCATCCCCAGCTCCAGATATGCATCCTGATTGGTATAAATCAATCGACATAACCATTTCCCTGGCCACAATTATTGTGGATTAGTCCTATGAGGTAAGCTGTTCCACTCAGGGAGGGACACGTTCAGGACTCTTGCTCAGAATGCTGGGGAAGAAGCAGGCCTCTGGATGTGCAGGAAGAAGCACTTGGCCTCTGTCCTCTGACAACTATCATATAGTCACGACTGGAACCAGACTTAGGATGAAATGACATGGTGTAACACTATGGAGAGAGGAGAAAGAACATGAACCACCAGGCACAACCCCCACCCCCACCCCAAGTCTAAGGCCTCTCCTCCCACTGGTTTTTCTTGTCAAATGAGTCAACATTTAGTTCTTTTAGCCGGTTTAAATTTGGTTCAACTCACCAAAATATTTAAACTGACATTCCAAACTATTTTGGTTCATTTAAACTATTTTAATGTTAAGAGATGTGTGTCTCTTTTCTTTCTGCAGATGGGTATCAGGGATATCTCCTATAGTTTATCTAAAGGCTAGTTTCTACTTTCTGACTTGCTTAATTCCAAAGAATATCATAGACTCTGTAACTAAGAAATATGCACCTGGTAAAGTATGTTAAAACTTATTATACTTTGACCATTATGTTACACTTCCTAGATTAGAAGCAATTGTTGTAAACCACTAAAGTAGCAAGCATATTCAAAGGCACTGGTTCTCTTTAAAGTCAACCATACACTGCCATAACTGTGCTTTGAAGTGGCCTCTCAAATACAATTAGCAACATTTACAATATTTTTAATGCTGTGTTTGCAGGCAAAGTTTCATTCCAGATGTGATAAAAAGCCTAGTTTCAGTGATCCTTTTGGCATGTTTTTCCTTTTGCCATGTCTAGTCCTAATAAAGAACATGCTCTACAAATTCTGGGTTTAACTTTATTTTAAAAGTCCAGAGGTTTCTGAGATCTAGTAACTTTAAAACTTTAATATTGGGGCGCCTGGGTGGCGCAGTCGGTTAAGCGTCCGACTTCAGCCAGGTCACGATCTCGCGGTCCGTGAGTTCGAGCCCTGCGTCAGGCTCCGGGCTGATGGCTCGGAGCCTGGAGCCTGTTTCCGATTCTGTGTCTCCCTCTCTCTCTGCCCCTCCCCCGTTCATGCTCTGTCTCTCTCTGTCCCAAAATAAATAAAAAACGTTGAAAAAAAAAACTTTAATATTTTTTTAATTCCTGGAATTTTCTATCAGCACCATAAACCTAGGACACGGGTCAGACGTTGCTGAAGGTGGGTAGATACGGAATGTAGTCTGATACCCTTTCTTATCTGAAACTTAGTAAATCATTGAATTGCTAGCCTGCTCTCCTTCTGAAGTCCAGAAGATTGGTGAAAATCACTTCCTTTTCAAGTGCAATAGGAAGTGCCTTAAGGCTGGAGTCACAGTTTCCAGATAGCTTCTAACTGATATTTTTTGGTCGTGGGAATTTACAAGCTACAACTCAAAGGATTTCAATTCTCTGATGAGACCTGGTTTCATGTATTTCACAAGTAGATTATTTCCTACCCTCTGCTTTTCTCATTTGAAACAAAAGATCCAAAGATATAAGTAAAAGTTGGTTTCAGAGTGGAAGGAGCCAATTAGGATCAGATATTATAAAAATAAAAAGCTCCCTGTAATTACTATGCAGAATTATTTCTGGAGGATTCTGGGGCTAGTCGAAGAGCCCCTAGGGACTTCTGCACCACCCCTTACACACATGCACACACAGTGCTTTCACTGCACTGGTTGGAAATTTCTTTAGTCTATTTTGTAACACTTCCAGGGAGGATTCAGCCCATTGGCTGGTCACAGCAAAATGTTGGTTCTTTTGGATCAGTTCGTTACCTTGCTGAGAAAAATTTCCTGACTTGGAGTTCAGCCTTGGATGAGACTGCTGGGAAGGAAAAGGAAGCTTGTGCTTAGCAGCAGATGCGGAATCCTAGGGTGAGGTGGTGTCCTGCTGCTTCAAAGCTCCACACTGGTCTTTGGGGAAGTACCCAAACTTCCATCCTGATATGCTCTCCCCGGAACCTCCTCCCTTGAGCCCCCCCCAGGGGGCATTTGTATGGCTATTTCACTTCCCAGATGGCCATTATTAAGGGTCAGGGAAAGACTTATTTAACACTTTCCATCATATTCTGACCTGGAGGGTGAAAAGCTATTTGCCATTAAACAGAGCATTATTCATATACTAAAGGAAAGATGGGCATCATTTCCTGTTGCTGTTACTTTGTTAATATTGGGTAAATAATATGTATTTTCAAACTGATTGATTCAGTGTCATTAGTGCTCTTCTATGAGACAAATAGTTTTTAAAATGTACCTCTTACGCTCTGATTTCCTCAATAGGTAAACAAAGAATGTATGATCTCAATATTGTTTAGTTATTTGCCATTGGAGAATTATTTGCAACACGTCTAAAGTTCCAACTTCTGTTAATGAGATGGAAAAGTATAGTTTTTATTTTTTAAGAAAACATACATCATATACAGTAGAAATCAAGCTTATAATAATCGAACTACAATATTGTTTTTCTATGCCCATTTCATAGTGATACTGTATTAGCAGTACGTTCAAAAACATGATGGTCCTTAAAGTACACCATTTGCTGTATGGCACTAAACTTCTATACTAATCTAGTGTGACCCTGGTTTTCTAAGTTTGGGTTGACAGCTTTTAATCCACAGTTGGGTCCCAACATTCATCAAACATGAGGGAGACCATACACCTGTGTCAGTGTGGTTTAGAATAATGAAGAAATTTGAGCAAAGCCAAATACTAATCCCCTATGTAAAAGCACTGTTGTTCAAGTATCTTTAAAGACAGACATATGGTTCACTCTTATGTGGATCCTGAGAAACTTAACAGGAACCCATGCGGGAGGGAAAGGAAAAAAAAAAAAAAAGAGGTTAGAGTGGGAGAGAGCCAAAGCATAAGAGACTCTTAAAAACTGAGAACAAACTGAGGGCTGATGGGGTTGTGGGAGGGAGGGGAGGGTGGGTGATGGGTATTGAGGAGGGCACCTGTTGGGATGAGCACTGGGTGTTGTATGGAAACCAATTTGACAATAAATTTCATATATTTAAAAAAATAAAAAAAAATAAAGACAGACATATTTACCCTTAAGTTAGCAGCTGAGATGAGAATGTTTGTATTTCTGGGCCACTTTCCCTCTCTTTTCAGGGTGAGTGAACTCTTACTGTGACTTTGGTAAGGGTGGACACATTGATACATTTTTCATCCACCATCTTTTCCACCAATTAATCACCAAAGCTAAAGGGTGGTAAGTGTGGATGGAGGTTAAACTTCGATTTTAAATCCTTTGACTTTATATCTTTATCTGTAAAATGCAGAAGTGGGGTAAGCTGTTACCTTCCTTTCTGGGTTTCTTAATCCAAGATTGCCTGTCTCCAGGGCACCTGGGTGGCTGAGTTGGTTAAACATCCAACACTTGGTTTTGGCTCAGGTCATGATCTCACGGTCCATGAGATTGAGCCCCACGTCGGTCTCTGCACTGGCAACATGGAGTCTGCTTAGGATTCTCTTTCTCTCCTTCTCTCATTGCCCCTCCTCTGCTTGTGCTCTCTCTCTCTCAAAATAAATAAATAAACCTAAAAAAAATAAAAACTTATTAATTGCACCTGTATATATAGTGGGGCATAGCAAGCGTTTATCAAGTACTTTCTAGTACAGATGTTCTTACTAGATGCTTTGTACTCATGAACCCATTTAAGTATCATGATAACTCTAAACATCCAAGGAAACCAAAACTCAGAAATCAGACTTGTCCAGAGCTCCATAGATAATTAAGTGGTAGGGCAGAGTCAGAATTTGAACCCATTTGTCTGTTTCCAAAATTAAGAACTTTCCTACAATGCCATTCTACCTCTGGTATTAGAATCTATTATTAAGGCTAAATTCCATTATGTGCATTTATAGAGCACCTGTATTTTGATAAAAGGTAAACCTTAAATAACAGAGCCTGAGGCAAACTTTAGAGATTTATCATCAGAAAAAAACAGATTATTTGGAGAAAGTTAATTTCTGTCACTGACAGATCCTAGTAGAAGAGAGATAATCACTTTTGGGAAAGATTCTGATTGGGGTAGGAAATGAACAAATGTCCACCATGATTTCAATTCCTGAGCTCATAGTGTGGGTGGTGAGAGAATTGTTACTATTAGCAAAACACTACTCTTTTTCAAGATATAGGAAGAGAGGTATTGTCTTCAAAAAGAAAAAAAATGTGTAGTTGGGAACTTAGTTACATTTTTCTTTTTAAACCAACCAGATGTGGGGCGCCTGGGTGGCGCAGTCGGTTAAGCGTCCGACTTCAGCCAGGTCACGATCTCGCGGTCCGTGAGTTCGAGCCCCGCGTCAGGCTCTGGGCTGATGGCTCGGAGCCTGGAGCCTGTTTCCGATTCTGTGTCTCCCTCTCTCTCTGCCCCTCCCCCGTTCATGCTCTGTCTCTCTCTGTCCCAAAAATAAATAAACGTTGAAAAAAAAATTTTTTTAAACCAACCAGATGTGTCTCACTTTTCTTTGAAGTGATTCCCCACAATCTGAACCCTATTTTTTTCTTATTGTTTTTAATGTTTATTTATTCTTGAGAGAGAGAGAGAGAGAGACCGGGGGAGGAGCAGAGAGAGAGGAAGACACAGAATCTGAAGCAGGCTCCAGGCTCTGAGCTGTCGGCATAGAGCCCAATGTGGGGCTTGAACTCACAAACTACCAGATCATGACCAGAGTCAAAGTCGAACACTTAATGGACTGAGCCAGCCAGACACCCGGGAACTTAGTTACATTTAAAAAACAGCTACAGGAGCGCCTGGGTGGTGCAGTTGGTTAAGCGTCCGACTTCAGCCGGATCACGATCTCGCGGTCTGTGAGTTCGAGCCCCGCATCAGGCTCTGGGCTGATGGCTCAGAGCCTGGAGCCTGTTTCTGATTCTGTGTCTCCCTCTCTCTCTGCCCCTCCCCCGTTCATGCTCTGTCTCTCTCTGTCCCAAAAATAAACGTTGAAAAAAAGTTTTTTTTAAAAAATAAAAAAAAAAAAACAGCTACAAATGATAGGTAACCAACAACTTTAATGGATCTGGCAGCTAGCATTGAGGTAAAAAAGGTATATGTAAATAGACCATCTTGTACTTTTAAAATAGTCTTTCTGGGGCACCTGGCTGGCTCAGTCCGTTAAGAGTACGACTTCAGCTCAGGTCATGATCTCGTGGTTCGTGGGTTCCAGCCCCACATCAGGCTCTGTGCTGACAGCTCAGATCCTGGAGCCTGCTTCAGATTCTGTGTCCCTGCTCTCTGCCCCTCCCCCACTCATGTTCGGTCTCTCTCAAAAATAAGTATTAAAAATTTTAGTAAAAAAAGAAACTAATAATATCTCTTATAAAACAAACATTAAAAAACTTAAACAGTATTTCTGCAAGTTAGGGATTTTATAATATGATGGTATTTTAAAAATTTTCTGGACATTGGATAGAAATTTGGTTGACAAAACTCACTACAAAATCTTACCACTTACATTTTATAAATCCATACACTTACCATTTACAGTTATAAATCTTTTCCTAGTAATCAAACTCTTAAACCAGTTTTTATAGGCTATTACCAAATTAAAGACTGTGAAGTGATTTTAATGATGACTTAAGTGACGGACCCAAGGGAAAAGATGGCATTTCTTGGTTATGACAATCTTGAAATAAACAAAAGTGTGTTTCTGAAACACACTTCTGAAAATTCTTGTTTCTTCCAGCCTCGACACAGACTGTGCTTCACAGACTGAAGCAAATATCTGTCATCATGAGCCAAACTCTTCCTTATTCATGGGAATAAATAAATGCAAAGAAGTCTTCCATTTCACATGATAAAATGAAACACATCTGATCTTTTGTGTGATTGACAGGTACTTTCTGTAATGCTTATTCAAATTCACTAAATGGTCATCCTCTGAAAGAGGACTCTGGTGAAGGAAGGACAATCTTTAGAGGGAGGGAAAGATCTGGCTGACGTAAGTAGCACCAATAGCCAGAGCTGAACCGAGAGCTGAACCACGTGGATTCACTCAGTTCTGACATTAGTCATGTGACTCTGGGCAAAGGTGTTCCTACTCTGTCTTGATGGCTCTTCTCATTTGTAAATTGAGAAGTGAGATTTGCGACCTCTAAGGATCCCTCCTGCTCTGAAGAGCTGTTGGCTATCGAAGAAAAACAACCCATGAAGACAGAAGCTGGGCACAAGGGAAGATTAATCAGTGACAATTTCTGACTGGTAAATGGGATTGGCAGGCCCAGGCAGGAGCTCCGGATGAACTGAGGTGGAGGGACATGGCAGGAAGTGCTCAGATAGGCGAGACTAATGATGGGATCTTGCTTTTGGTTATCCCCTTCATCTTTCTTCTTCCTCTCTTCAGGGTGGCATCATTGTTCTGAGAGCTCCCCAAGGCCAGTCTCAAGTCCATAGGTACAGAACTCTCCATGCAGCTGTGTCTGTGGCATCTTATAAAGCTATTGCTTACAAAAGGATTTTACTGGAAAATTGAAACCTTTTTTTGACTCTCAGATCACTAAATATAGCTGGAGCATTGACCTGAGGTAACTCACACATCAGTTTTGTTTTTAGTTTTTTTTTTTTAATACAAAAATTCTGAGAGGAAGGAAGCCATTTAGAGGTTTATGTGAGAAGAAGGTAAGTCTAGATTGGGTATATAATCCATGTAAATTTGATTTCTACCTGCTACATGTTCACCTTATGGCAAAAACTTCTGGGACAATGTCTCCCATGATACTCCTGTGGCTCTGACAGAATCATGACATGACTCCAGCCAGGGGGATCCTTTCTTGCTGTCAAATTGACCTTCATATCATTCTGTGTTGTTGTTGTTTTTGTTGTTGTTTTTGTTTTTGTTTTGTTTTGTTTTAGAGAGAGAGAGAGCACACTCGCAAGAGGGGAGACGGATCAAAGAGAGAGGGAGAGAGAGAGAAAATCATAAGCAGGCTCCACACTCAGCACCTCAGCACAGAGCCTGATTTGGGTCTCCATCCCATGAACTGTGAGATCATGACCTGAACCAAAATCAAGAGTCAGACACTCAACCGACTAAGCCACCCAGGGCCCCCATTTTGATTTTTTTAACACTAATAGTGTGGAGAAGAATCATAACAAAGTATAACAGAGACTAGAATAAAGCAACATTGTCCAAGAATGGTTTCCTCATCTTCATCATGGAAGTCCTGATGCTCTCTGCCCAGACTCAACTCTTTTATATCGTTAACAGCTATGTAAGACACTGAATGGCCCCAGGTCATTACATAAAATTTCATGTTTTCTGCCTCGCACATTTAAATATCTTGCAATCTTTTGATAAACACAAAAACTTCATGCTTCAACCCTTCCATGTAAGATTCTTAGACACTACCTTTTCACTTGCCTATTATTTGTTAGAGAATCACTATCTTCTAAGTATTGCCACCAGCCAGCCAAAAATATTTTGACAAGATTTCTCTGAGGTTTGTATTATGAAAATTACAGGTATTAGAGGATTTTAAAAATAACTTTACAGACTATGCTTTTTCAAACTACACATTCTCCTAATTCCAAAATACCATTATGTCACAACCCTTTCCCCATTAAGAATCATGTATCTACATGGAAGGATAGGCAGATGTTGAAGGACTTGCTAAATTTATTCTGCCTAAATTGATCTCATAGGAGAACCTGTCTTAGTGGGGGCTGGGGGTGGTGGAGACAAACAATTCACAAAGAAATAGATTTATCGATAGTTAATCAACAAATTTTAAGTATTAAATTCCCATTGTGAAGAGGTGTTTCATGGAGTTTTATGCTGGTGAAATGGAGTGAAGTTGTCGGGGAGAACATTAGTCTTAGATGTTCAGATACAAAAAATAGAGGTTCTAACCATACACACACACACATATTAGCACAGCATGGTATTAGGTTAGCCCAACAAAATAGAAACCTTTGTTCTGCACTGCCTCTCAGGGTACTTAATGAACAGAATGCAGCTTTAGTTAGAGACCTACCACTACCTCACCATGTGACTTTATTTTGGTTACCTTTTCTCTCTACTTCTGTTTTGTTGATTATTATTTGAGAGTAATTTGCATTGGTTTTTCAATGCTCACCTTAGGAGACACCACAGTGTGTTGGTGGGTGGGCTCCAGATGCCTTGTCTTTGGAGCATCTCTATTCTTACCTGCATCGTACATTAGAATCTTCCATGAGAAAGTATTTGAAGAAAAAGTGTCACACTCTTTTTTTTTAATGTTTTTATTTATTTTTGAGACAGAGAGAGACAGAGCGTGAGCAGGAGAGGGGCAGAGAGAGAGGGAGACACAGAATCCGAAGCAGGCTCCAGGCTTTGAGCTGTCAGCACAGAGCCTGACACGGGGCTCAAACTCACGGACTGTGAGATCATGACCTGAGCTGAAGTCGGACGCTTAACCGACTCAGCCACCCAGGTGCCCCAAAAGTATCACACTCTTAAATAGTAAACGACATGTGATGAGATTACCTCTAAAGGTCCTTCTAAGTTTCTGAAGAATCAGTAGTCCCAGAAAGCAGATATTAGACCAATGTACTCTCAACACTTAATTATTCATTCAACAAATATTTATTGTACACCTAGGCTCATCAAACATTTATTGAGCACTTCCAAGAAAGAGGACTGGTTTCCAATCATGTGAAGTTTTTAGCCTAGTGAAATGCTGGTGTATGTAGAAGAAGACATCAGCCCTAGATTCTCAGATATATAAAAAAAAATCCTATGAAAATGTCATAATTTAGGAGACAAAAACATATATGGAACACTGTTTTCCCCTATTTCAGCCCACATCGGCCCAGTAAATTAGGCTTCTCAACCTCAGTACTGACATTTTGGACCAGACAATTCTTTGTTGTGGATGACGGCCCTGTGCAGTAGGGTGCTGTGCAGAACCCCTGGACTCTATTCACTATATGCCAGTTGCATCCTGCCCCTCTCGGTTTTGGCAAACAAAAATGTCTTCAGACTTTGCCAAGTGTCCCCTGGGGAGCAAAATTGTCTCTAGTGGAGAACCATTGGAGTAAATAATTCTACTCTATCATTCATTTCCTGGGGCTAGACAGAATTTCAGTTTCATTTCTATGACCAGCCAAAAGCAAGTGAATACCTAGGAAATGCTGGTTAAATTAAATTGTTAAGAGCAGCATGTTGATGAGTCTGTCCATAGTTCTTCATTAAACACTTTCATGTTTGTAACTATCAAAATACTTGCTCAAGCAGTTAATCAACCAACATTTTCCAAAGTTTCACATATTGCCAACAGGGGCTAAGGGTTATCTTTGAATTGTAGCTTCTCTCCTCAAGGCACTTACAGTGTATATAGGGAGATAGTAGTCACTTAGGTGGATATAAATTAGCAGAAAAAGGAGTATACAGAAAGGATCCAGTGAAAGACCAGATGATAATTACCACAGGAGTTGGGCTTAGGGAGAAATCTTTGGGATGTTTAGGGTAGGCTTTGTAGGATAAGAGGATTTATAAAACCATGGAGATGGTGGGGAAAGTATTGTAGGATGAGGGAAATTCTCAGTAAGTGAGGCATGGGGGGGGCCACATATAGGAATAAAGGATAAGAATTACAGGTAGTTCTATTCTTTCATACATCGAGGTCTGCAAAGTGCTACTGAAACCATGATTGATTTCGACTTGGAAAATACATCTGTTGTAAATTTGTGTGGAAATGGAATCTTCTTGCTTTATTGTTTGACAGCATGGGAAGTATATAAAGCAGTCTGACGGTATTTGAAATTCAAACATTAATTGTCATTGAAATGACTTTACTGCTGAATAAGTTTCACTGTTTGGTTGAATTCATTAAGAAATATTATCAAGTTTAGGGGTGCCTGGGTGGCCCAGTTGGTTAAGCGTCCGACTTCGGCTCAGGTCATGATCTCACAGCTTGTGAGTTCAAGCCCCACATCAGGCTCTGTGCTGACAGCTCAGAGCCTGGAGCCTGCTTCAGATTCTGTCTCTGTCTCTCTGCCCCTCCCCCACTTGTGTGCGTTCTCTCTTTCTCTCAAATATAAATAAAACATTAAAAATTAAAAAAAAAGAAACATTATCAAATGTGTAGCAGCAGCTGTTTTCCAAAGCCACATAAGGTTAAACAATAGCCATTGAGAGGAGTTCTCATTCAGAAAAAATTTCAATCTCATCCCTGTGCCAGAAAAAGTCACAAAAAAATGTTTACCAGTGCTAAGTTATTGACTTGCTGTGTGGCTGGGCAATGAAGGACATTCAGTTTCTACTTCTGAACGAAAATTCTCAGAATTGCCAGTGGTTAAGCCTACAAGAGCACACAAAGTTCACTGTTGATACCACTATGTTTATAACACAGGATCATTCAAATAATGTCTTCAGAGTACCTGCTGATGAATAATACAAGGAATAATAAGTTTAAACATTACAGTTTCACAAGTTTTGCTCCATCTAAGCTTTGGTTCTGCTCCCTACCTATTTTTGCACCATCAGCTGTCATACATCTTGGCAGATTCCGCTTCAGATTGTACAGAATTATTTTTTTATTTTGTTTTTTAACTTTGAAAATGTCTTCACCTATAGTTTTTCCATCCAGATTAAAAGAGGTCACATCAGACTCTGCACTGATTCCTCAAATAAACAACTGAGCAATATTAATAATACCTATGAACTTCTCCAGAGCCAAGGAAACCCTCTCAAAATAATTTGTCTTGTTTTTAAATTGGCTATCAATTTTGCTCTCGATGTCATTTGTCTTCTGTTTAGATTATCCTCCCCCATGTTTTTTTACTTTCTCTAGCACTGAAATTCCACATTAAGAAACATTTTGATATTGACCATTCTTGGAAATATTTGCTAGTTCCCTGGATGTTCACTTCAGCATATATATCCTAGACTTTCTCAAGATACAATTTTAAATATTTGGTTTTGGTTTTGACTTTTTTCTTCTGGGGCTCTATTAATACCCATATTCTATTTCCTTTGCTAGTCTCTGTATCTGTCGTTATCTTAAAGTCTTTTTTTTCTTGTTCTTATTTCCTGTTTTGTTTTTTATTTATCTCTTGCAATATTCATTTTCTTTGCTGTGCTTTCTATGTGTCTATTCTTATCTTCCTTCAAATTTACTTTGCTCTCTTTTCTTGGGGAAACAATGTAAACTTATGGAAAATTTGAAAGTACAATACGAAGATATTTTTTCCCTGAAACTTTTGAAATTAAGTTGTAGATATGATGCCCCCCACCACCAAATACTTATGTGTATTTCCTACTACTAAGGAAATTTTCCTGCATAACCTCAACACTACTGTTAAGCTAAAGAATTGACACTGATTTGTTATAACTATCTAATCAGACTTCATTCAAGTTTGGTAAATATCCCTAATAATGTCCTTTACTGCAAAATGATCCTGTCCAGATTCTTACATTACTTTTAATTGTCATATTTCTTTAGTTTCCTGCTATCCAGAACCATTTCCCCATCTTTCCTTAGCTTTAGGGCCTTGACACTTTTGAAGACTACTAGCTAGTAAATTTGTAGAATGTCTCTCAATTTAGACTTGTCAGTTTTTCCTGTTTAGAATTAATTTTTGCATCATTGGCAATAAAAACATATGATCTATGATCTATGTTGAGTTCTTAATGCATTTTATTCTGTGTCACATTATTTATATTTTCCTATTATTGGTAATATAAGTTGGCCACTTGATTAAAATATTATCTGCCAAGTTTCTCATCATAACGGTAACTTTTTTCTTAAAAAGTTCCTCCTTTGTAAGGAGGTACTTTCAAGCTATGTAAATACCCTATTCCTCATCATATTATTTCTTAATTCGTTTATTTCCATTAGGACGGACTTGTCGACTTTTTAAATTTAATGGCTTATAATCTTTTATTATCATTCTTTATTTTGATACTCAAACAGACCCAGATTTGGCCAGTGAGAGTCACTTAATGATGGCTTCTGTGTCCTCTTGACCTGACCCCGTCACTCTTTGAGCACTTTTTTTATTTTTCATGTACAACAAGATGTTCCAGACTCATCTTGTACTTTCTCTGTCCCAGGCCTGGAATCATTCATTTTCCCAACAACTCCAGTTCCTTTTAGTAGAAAATGTTAATTGGAAACCAAGATCTGCATGCTGGGGATGCTAATTGTTACTTCTCCCAGGCCCTCTTAGTGGAGAGAACTAAGGTATGCATACACATACATGTACACACACACATACACAGCTATATTCATTTCTCTATCTATATTTTGAAAACCATGAAGTCATCCCAACACTTTCAACTCCAATCTATAAACACAGGGTTCATTTCTGTTTCCTCCCTTTTTAACTTTTCATATTGTGTATTTATTCTCTGAGAAAACTGGCCTGAATATATTTATGTGATCAATCTTTCTGTATACAACCAATCTTCTATGCCTTCTGCCACTTCTTAGCCATTTTCACTTCCCAAAATGGATGCCCTTCTTATCTCACTTGAGCTCTGCCCTCCCCAATAAGACAGTCTCCTCACCCAGTAGCACACCTTCTCCAGGCTAGCATGCACTCCACACACATAGACACACATACTGCATGTGAATGCCTACCATGCTTTGCCTTGTCTAATAGTTTTGGACTAGGACACCTGGATGGCTCAGTCAGTTAAGTGTCTGATTCTTGGGGCCCCTGGGTGGCTCAGTCGGTTAAGTGTCCGACTTCAGCTCAGGTCATGGTTCGTGGGTTCAAGCCCACATCAGGCTCTATGCTGACAGCTCAGAACCTGGAGCCTGTTTCAGATTCTGCGTCTCCCTCTATGCCCCTCCCCAACTCATGTTCTGTCTCCCTCTGTCTCAAAAATAAATAAACATTAAAAAAATTTTTAAATAAAAAAAAATTGTCTGACTCTTGATTTTGGCTCAGGTGATGATCTCATAGTTCATGGTATCAAGCCCTGTCTCAGGCTCTGCACTGACAGCACAGAGCCTGTCTGGAATTCTCTCTCTCCCTCTCTCTCTCTGCCCCTTGCCTGCTCACATGTACTCTCTCTCTCTCTCTCTTTCTTAAAATAAATAAATAAACTTAAAAAAATAGTTTTGAGGAATTGAGGAAAGAGGATTTTTTTTGGCTTCTTAATTATTTACAGTGATCTCTTGCTTCTTATTTCATGTCCATGTTATTTCCAACTACTTGAACTTCTGAGATTTTCTATGTCTGATTTGTGCTGTTCTTTCCAAGATGAAGTAATGTTCTTAATGTCTTTTAGTTCATTTTGGATTCTTAGTTTTTATGTGATTTCTGGGCACATTTTTCTGTATGCTCATAGTCAACATATTATAAGGTTTATTTTAATATTTTTACTATAATTTGTGTTTTATGGGGTTAAATTGTATCCCCTTTTTCCCTTTCATGTTTAGATAAGGTGAGGTTTTTTTTTTTCCTCTGAGCTTTAGAAAGAGTTGTCTGTTGGGTGGGAGGGCTGGAGTAGGGTATCTTTCTGAGCTTCAGAACTCAGTGACTACCTTCTGTGTCAATTGCCGTGAAAAACTTAAAATATGGCCTCTCTGTGTAGCCTGGTTGGATTCAGTAACATTGGATTCAGGGGCCAAGTTGGATTCAGTAACATTTTTCTGGTCTAGCCCTGTGTACTCCAGCCTCCTTTGCTTCCGTGTTGGGGCTCCCTGCTCTATAGGCTGTTGCTCTGTAGATTCCCTGCTCTAGGGACTATAGCATTGGTGTTTGCTGTTACAGAACTTCTTGGGATGTTCTTCCTTAGAGTCCTTCCTCTTTATCATCACTGTCCTGCTCTGTGTAACTTGATTTTTGTTTCCAGTACATTTCCCTCAAGATGGAGTTTATCCTTCTGGACATGAATGTATGAAAGTTATTTCTGAGAATTTCAAGGTCCCAGATGGCCACAGCCTTTTTTTTTTTTTTTTTTTTTTTTTTTTTTTTACCGAAATTCTGACCTTGTGAGAGTCTTTCCCTGTTGGTATTTCCCAGAACAATCCATATTGGTTTCTCATCAGGATGGTATTTTCTCTTCTTGTGGATGAGCGCTTGGTAATTTTTTAGTATTGATAGCTTTTAAGATATGGTGGTAGACTTCTATCACACAATATTTATTTCATGCAGGTGCTGCTGTTATTGATGGTTTTGTCACAAATGGCTTTTAGGGGGATCTTGTTGAAGATGTTGTCCTGTCTAACCATCCCCCCCTCCCCATACTGGTGAATATGTTTCCTTTTCAGGAAGTTTTGGTGAAATTGAAAACTATATCATGCAGTGCCAACCCAGGACAAGTGTCTTGGTTTTTGAATGAAGTGAATTCTTCCTGGGCCAGTTATTTGCAACAGAATAAAATGGAAGGGCTGGGAATTCTCCCTGGTTTGGAATGAAGCCCCACAGTGAAGCGGGGTTTGTGTTGGTAAGGGGTTAAGCCCTGTCCATCACTTTGGCTTTGAAAGATTAGTAATTGTAGAGTTTTTTCACACCACGGACTCTCTCCTAGTCTGTCACATGGTAGCCAGCTGACCTGTTGAAAGCTTCTTTTCTTTTGTTTCTTTCCTCATTTGTCCTTAATTCCTTTGCCTCTTTGTGGTGTTAAAAGGGATTCAATGATGTTCTCAGGTGCTGCTTCCTTATCTCCAAACAAAAGATCATTGATTCTGCCCCCTTTCATGGCCCCTCATATTTGAGAGACAACTAGGTCAACTACTTGAGCTTCGTAGTGCGCATGCTCCCTCCACATCCTCCCTCCCCTGGTTCAATTTTCACAACTCTTGGCAGCTTTTCAATATATTTGACTTGGGACATTGTTGTTTCCTAATTTTGTCTCAGAAAGGATTTTTGTTTTTCCTCACCTTTGTTGTTGCTTTTTATTGATAGCTAAAAAAAGTGAACAGAGATATCTTTACTTCACTATTTTACAATGTTTCAGCTGTGTTTTATGTTCATGCATAGCAGTGTTAAGGCTTTTTCCCTAAAGCCTGCCAATCTTTTCATTTATGATTACTGGGTTTAAAGTTATTCTTAGAAAGGCCTAATTATAAGAATGTTCATGTATATTTCTGTTTCATGTTTTACTTTGTACATTTTAAAAATATTAAATTCCCTAATCCTACTGGAGTTTATTGTTATGTAAGGTTTAAATTTTTTTTTAATGTTTATTTACTTTTGGGTGACAGAGAAAGAGAGCATGAGCAGGGGAAGGGCAGAGAGAGAGGGAGATAACCTGACGGAGGCTCCAGGCTCTGAGCTATCAGCACAGAGCCCAACATGGGACTCAAACCCACCAACTGTGAGATCATGACCTGAGCCAAAGTCGGATGCCCATCTGACTGAGCCACCCAGGTGCTCCATTACATAAGGTTTAAATTACAAGTTTCATTTATGTGCTGATATGAATGATTGGTCTGTTTCCCCCCCCCCCACCACCAATTGTTTATATCTATCTTTTCCTCACTGTTATGTAATGCCACAAAATATATTAAATTCTAATGTGGACACTCTGGAGCTCAATGTACTATTTCATTCCAATCATCTGTCGTTCTGTTTCTGTTTCAGATTCACAGCGTCTTAATGATTTTATATTGAATATGTGTTTTATTATATGAAAGAATAATTTTATCTCACTTCCTTTATTTTCCCAAAATTTGTCTTAGCTATTTCAGCTATTTTTGAGCCATTTTGTTAAGTTGAGTAATTGATATTTTATACCCTTTCAGAAACATGGAATTCATTTCCACTGTGTCAGTATATCAGCAAAGTATTCTGAATTTTCCACAGTTCCTATCACTGCAAATGTAATCTCCATTCTTGTTCCATTTTATAGTTTCTTAATAGTTACTATAGCTATAGAGAAAAATTTGACATCAAGATAAGGCTGGCCTTGTGAAATTAATGGGAAAGAGAGTCATTAAAAATTCATTTAAAGAGTTTAAATATTAAGAATTTTCTATTCCTTGAATATTTAAGGAAATTCCATTAAAATCTAACTAGGACTGATGCCATGTTGTGGGAGGGCTACATTTGCATTTGTTAAAGTTTTTAATAGATTTTATAGGGCATAAGAGAGACAAAACCATCCACTTAATTCAGGCATTTTATAAACATCATATGCCAGGCACTGCACAGTGTTGGGGATACTGAGATAAGACATTTATCTTTGCTTCTTAGTGTCTCCAGAATTTATTTTAACTGAATAAAGTGGCAAATATGCTAATATAAAAAAATAATTAAACTAGCAAAATAACCTGAGTTTCAGTTCTTTTGACAAGTCCTTTGTTTGATGTTATCACTACCTAAAGTAATTCTAGAAGGTTGACTGCTATAATCCTAAAATTAGTCATTGATTAGGTTTGTATTTGAGTTCCACTATAACTTCTAGAGCAACATTTGTCAGTCTTATCTCTGTCCCAACCCAGCATACCAAGGGATATTATGAAATAGTATTAATTAATGCCAGTGATTCATTGAGTTGGTGTTTGAATTGCTTAAAAAACACCATGTTGATTTCCCACCATGCACTACACACATATTAAATCACCTTTCAGAGTTTATGAAACTCACATGAATGTTTACATATGTTTATCCTTTTGTTATGTAAAAGGTGAATTCTTTTAAAGCATTTTTTTTTTGCTTCTTGGAACATCCTGGGGTGCTTGTGTGGCTCAGTTGGATGTGTCCAGATCTTGATTTCAGCTCAGGTCATGATCTCACAGTTCATGGGTTTGAGCCCACATTGGGCTCTGTGCTGACAATGTGGTAGTTAAAAAGCATGTGGGGGGAGGTCATCGAGGGGACATGACCTGCAGTTGACCTGTGAGCAGGTCCCTTGTCCTGTCCTTGGAATTTACATTCTGCCGCCCATTCCCACATTGGGGCTGTTTGAAGGACACAGCCTTCAGAGAGTGAAGTATTGCTGAGACCTTCAGGACACTTACGTGACTAAATCCATGAAATTCTGGCAGCAGTGAAGAGATCTGTGGGCCTCGTGGAGCGGAGACAAACCTTGTATGCAAGTTTCTTACCACCTGCAGGTCTGGAGTGGTCTGCTCCTCCTTCTGTCTCTCCTTGGCCTCTGTGCCCAGCTGTTTTGCAAACCAGCAGTCATGGATCCAGGCTCCTCACTGCAAACGTCTGTGAAGAAAGTACGTAGTTTTTAATTTACCTAGCTTCCACCACAAGGAGTTATGATCTGATTGTATGAACCTATATTCCACTGTGATTAAATTTCCTTTTGAATTATCTTCTGAGAAGTTCTTCCTCTGTGTCTGGCAGGAGCTCCTTGCCTTCCCTTTTAAAGATGAATTGGAAGGGTGCCTTTGTGACTCAATTGGTTAGGCCTCCCACTCTTGATTTGGGCGCAGGTCATGATCTTATGGTTCTTGAGTTTGAGCCCCCGCTTCGTGGGGCTCTGTGCTGACAGCACGGAGCCGGCTGGAGATTGTCTGTCTCCCTCTCTCTCTGCCCCTCCCCTGCTTGCACTCTAAATCTGTCTCTCAAAATGAATAAAGAATATTAAGAAAATAAGACGAACTGGAAAGAGCCATTGTGCCAGTCTTCTAACTCAGCATTTATGTCCTGAAAGATATTACAGCAGCTGCTTCTTCATGGAGACCTCTTATTTTTGCTTGCTAACATTTGCTTTGCCCAATTTTATCCCAACTTGTTACTTGTACTTTTTTCCCCAAGGGAAAGAAAAATAGTCTTTGACCAGTTGTTTTGTCCAACTTTATCCCTACTTGTTTTTTATATTTTTCCCCCAAGGGAAAGAAAAATAGTCTTTGTAATGAGAATAATGGGCAGCTATAATTTTATATTATTGCAATTATAATTATTATTGATATATAATTTGTGCTGTATTTTTTAAAATTTCTTAACATTTATTCATTTTTGAGAGACAGAGGCAGAGTGTGAGTGTGAGAGAGGCAGAGAGAGAGGGAGACACAGAATCTGAAGCAGGCTCCAGGCCCTGAGCTGTCAGCACAGAGCCCGAGCACGGGGCTTGAACTCATGGACCTTGAAATCATGACCTGAGCTGAAGTTAGACGCTCAACTGACCAAGCCACCCAGGCACCCCTGCATTTTGTATTTTATACGAAAAGGAGAACTTTGAAATTATTTCATACCTTTGGGAATATAGTCTTTAAGTGAGTTAATTCTTTCAAGAGTAAGCTTGTAATTATGGACAGATAATGAAAATAGAGTTCATTTTCATACTGTCTATATTGTGAAATGTAATATCACTCAGGAAAATGCATAAAATGTGAATATCAATATACAATTTAACTTTGACAAATTTTTAAAAGAATAAACACGCACTTAACTACTATCCAGATCAAGCAATAGAACATTGCTAATACCCTCAAAACCTGTGCTTCTTGCCAATTACAACCCCCTTTTGCTCTAACAAATATAACTTTGCTAAATTTTAAATTAAAAAAAAAATTTTTTATTATTTATTTTTGAGACAGAGAGAGACAGAGCGTGAGCAGGGGAGGGGCAGAGAGAGAGGGAGACACAGAATCTGAAGCAGGCTCCAGGCTCTGAGCTGTCAGCACACAGCCTGATGTGGGGCTTGAACTCACAGACTGTGAGATCATGACCTGAGCTGAAGTCAGATGCTTAACTGAGCCACCCAGTCGCCCCTAACTTTGCTAAATTTTCTAAGCTCTCCTTTGTTTTCTTTATAGCTTTTCTGTATGCTGCTGCACCTTTAAATGATATAGTTTAGTTTGACTATGTTTTTGAATTTACATAAACAGAATCATTCTTTTGTGTCTTATTTCTTCCACTCAACTTGATGTTTGTGAGATTCACCAATGTTGCTTTAAGAAACTGTAGTTTGTTAGTTTCCAATGACATCTGATATTCCCTTACACAAATATACCCCTATTTATTTAACTATTTACTGTTGAAGGATATTTGACTTGTTTATAGTTTTTAGTTATTGTGAATAATACTGTTATGAACATTCTTATCCAGGTATTCCTTATGCATATATTCCTTCTGGAACTTACATGCACACATTTTTGGACATAAATCCACGGGCAGAATTGTTAGTTATAAATGTTTCAAATATCTTCTCCTTTCTGTGACTTGCCTTTTCATTCTCTTGATGATATTGTTTGATAAGCAGAAGTTCTTAATTTTTCCCTAATATAAAATTTGTCAATCTTTCATCCTGTTGATCTGTTTCTTCCTGGGGCCCGATGGTTGAAGCCATTTTTCCATATTATCTTTTAAAAGGTTTATAGTTTTTCTTTCCAAGTGTATGTCTATTATCCATCTGGAAATGTTAGGGTTGTTTCCAAATTTTTCCTGTTTTTGACCATCTGAAGGGTTAGGAATAAAGTTCCTATGTGCACTTTGTACCTGTCTTTTTATTAGACACATGTACTTGTTCCTTCTGAGTATATAGCCATGAACAGAATTTCTGATTCAGATAACAGCAGATAACTCCAGTTATCTAAAGTGTGCCAATTTATATGTCCATCAGCAATGGATGAGATTTCTAGTTTTTCCCCAACCATGTCAGCACATAATATTACAAGCCTTTTTATTTGTGGTCATTTGGTGGGTGTATATTGTGTTTCATTGTTATTTTAAAGCTGCATTTTCTAACACCTGATGACATTGAATAATTTTTTAAATGTAGATTGAATGTATATTTGTACATATTCTTTGGTAAACCGTTCAATTTATTTGCTCACTTTTGAAATTGGGTTGTTTGGTTTTTTTCTCATTAATATGTAGGAATTCTCTATATATCCCAGAAACAAATCTGTTATTATATAAATGTGGGCATCTTTCTCAGACTGTATTTTGGCTTTTCACTCTCCTAATGATGTCCTTGATGAACAGAAGCTTATTTGTAACAAAATCCAATTTCTCAAATGCATTTCTTTTATAATTATTGTGTTCTGCCAAACAAATATCTTCACCTACACAAAATGTCATGAGGATAGTCTCTTTTGTTACTTCTAGATACTTTATTCTTTTACTTTTTATCATTTATGTTTATAATATATCTCAAATTAAATTTGTGTGTGAAGTAGGAAGTTAAGGTTTATTTTTTCCCTTGTGATTACTGAATTGACCCAGTATCATTTATTAAAAGATCATCCTATCTCCTTTGAATTTCAAGGGTATCTTTGTTGAAAATGAACTGACTATATATCTATATCTATATATGGATACATATAGATATAGATATAGATGTAGATATAGATACACACACACACACACACACACACACACTTCTTGATACTTAATTCTGTTTTATAGTTGATTTCTTTATCCTTATGCCCCATGCCACACTGTCTTAATTATGGTAGCTTTAAAGTAACTCCTGAAATCTGGAGGTGTAAGGCCTTTAAATTTGTTCTTCTTCTTGAAAACCTGTTCTAGGTTTTATGTACTTCCATATGAATTATAGAATCAGTTCTTATCAATTTTCACACACACACACACACACACACACAGCTTGCTGGGATTGATTGGATGATTTTGGATCTACAGATTAATTTAGAGAAAAGGACATTTAATAATTTGGGGAGAAGACATCATAAAAATATTACATTTTCCATTCTGTAAATATGGTATACCTCTGCACTTAACATGTCTTCTTTAATTTGTCTCAAGTATATCCTATAGTTTCAAGTTAGAGATCTTGCACATATTTTATTAGATTTATTCTTAGATGTGTATTAGAATTTTTTTTTTAATTTTGGGGAGAGTGCAGGTGGGGGAGAGGCAAGGGAGGGGGACAGAGGATCCAAAACGGGCTCTGCACTGACAGCAGCAAGCCCAGTATGGGGCTCAAACTCACAAACTGCAAGATCATGACCTGAGCCCAAGTGAGACGCTCAACCGACTGAGCCACCCAAGTGCCCCTGTATTAGACATTTTTGATGCTATTACAAATGGTATTGTTTTTTAAATTTAGTAGTCCAGTAATTATATTCTTATTATGTTTTCACTTTAATCTATTTCTCTTTCTAATATGGTGTTAACTTGAGAAAATGCTGTCTTTTCTAATCTTTCCCAGACTAATGCACTGAGACTTTTTGTTTCACAATCTTCTTGTTTCTTTGTTTACTTCTATTCTGGGTTTTTAAATTTCTGAATTGAAATGCTGTTTCATATCTGCAAATTCTTGTTTAATTGTTTTAAATTCATATTGGAGTATTTTAGTACAGTTTTCTTTACTTGGTGATTGTTGCTTTGGTGGACAAAACATTTTGATTCATACTTTCTGTTTTATTCTTCTGATAGCTTTGTATTAATGTGGCCTGCCAAATTCTGTTCATTTTAAAGTCTTAGATTTACCTTACTGAGCCATGCAAGTGCTTCTATGAGGGAGGTATGCGGGGTATGTAGGGTCTTACTTTGTTCCTTAAGTATGTTTCTTTCAGTTATGGGCCCGTCAGTTCAGTGACCAATAGTTTTAATAATAAATGGTGTCTTTTGGGGACAAAGGTGGGTTATTATACTCAAGATTCAAAACAGTGTCATTTTAGTAGAAAAAAACCACAATCTTAGATTTGACAAATGATTTCAGAATATTTTTTCGTATATATGTGTTTTCTTCAGTGACTGTCACCTACGCTAATTCAAAATTTAGGTAACATCAAATTTTGGAGAGAAAAACTGGAACTTTCATCATTATAAAAATCTATTTAACTTATTTCTTTCTCTGCAGGCTTTATTGTGAGTGTCTAGTGACCTATAAATGTCCCCATTCTATATTCAGTTCCTTGGTTTCTGTTCTTTCTGTGACAGCTATTGGAATGCATTTATTTAAAGCTCCCAGTCTCCATAACAGTAATATGGGAAACATTTTGCATTTATGTACAGTGATCACTTTCATTTGAAACTTTCAGAGCACTTTACGGGCATTGTCTGGTGGAAAGCATTATTAGAAAGGATGCCTAACCATTAAGATTCTTTCTACACAACTTCATTGTGTTTTCTTTGGCCAACAGGAAAGGAAGAAGAAACCAAAGTCTTAGGAAGGCTGAAAGACTCATCTCATGTTTTATATTTACACTTCTTCTGGAATTCAGCATTTCAGAAAAATTGTTTGAAAGTGTTGAAGATTAACCTGAAACAAAATGCCCAGAGTGTGAGGCAACCCAATTGACACTAAATTATTACAATATTGTCTATGGAGTCTGAGATGCTTAGAGATTGGCCCTGTATTATGGAAGACAGTTTCAACCCTGAGGTTTAACTTACTAATATATCTAAGGCTTGCGGTTGTTCACAATGACAGGTATTCTATTCTCATAGATCCATCAACTGCTTGGATGCTTCCCTTGATGAAGTTCATTAGATCCTGGAAGCAAAGCCTGACTATGTTGGCCAGGGTCCCCTAGGGGGCAGCAGAGTAGCAGTTGCCATCTACTTGGCAGTTACTGGAGTCTGGTGTCCCGGGATTACGGGGAAGCCCAGCCTGAAAGGAAGACCAGAAGACAAGAGTAGAAAAGTGTCAGGATGTCAGGATCAAGGAAATCTATACAGATATGCCTGGGGGCACAACTGTAACTGAGCTAGAAAAGAGAGCTGTATTTGTGGCAATTAAATTAATAGAGAAGGTAATATTCACTTTTTTTTTTTTTTAATATTTACTTTTTTATCTAGTGTGGCCTGAGTACCTGACCTGGGACAGGCCCTTGAGGCATGTATTAAGGATTTTCCCGCTAAATGTGGTATTGAGGCATATGATTAAGTATAATGTGTTTGGTGCCTTTAAGAAATGCAGGAGGAATTCAAAAGCAGTGACTTTAGGGTAGAGGGGTGGTGGTGAGGAGGGCTGCATATGTGGGCAACATGGATACCAGGCCTTAGAGAAAGAATGAGTTGTAAGAGAAAGAATGGGGACAGGTTAAAGGGTATAATGCACATCTGGGCAATGGGGAGCTGTTCAGTTGAACTGTAATATAATGTCCACATGAAGATGTAGGGAAGACAGGTGGTTAACTTTGCCCTCTGTGCACCTCTTCTTGAAAGCATAATATCTGTTAATGTACTCAGAAGAACCACGAACCTCCTTTGTCAATGTTAGTGGTTTTCATGGCTCTTAAGGGCTCTTTAGAGACTGACGACTAACTGGGTTTGCAGAAAATTGGGAGGTTTTGTTAACTGGTTGAAGCCAGAAAGCCCCACAGGAAACCAGCAATGTGAGCCCTCACTTTGCTACAACATTGCACTGTAAGGGCATGGGGGTGGGGAGGAGGGACTTTATCAGGAAAGATGAAATATGTCAATTCTTCATACAACCTTTCTTCATTGTTCCCCTTGCAGCTTCTCTTTGTGAGCTCTAGGCATCTCAGAATTCTGGGGCAAAATTATTAAAGTATCCAGGATTTTTAGATATCTTGTTGCTTGAGTCCTTCTGTCTCAGTATCAATATATAAGACAAATATTGACAAAAAACAAATCTCACAAATCAACTAGCATAGAGGCAAAACACATTCTATGAAAAAGTGGGTGCCTATCATCGCTGGTTAGCTTATTTGGTATTTGATGTGATGTAGGATAGGGGTAGTAAACGGCTTTATTCTAGAGTTAAGATTCCAGACTCCCAGTGCTTAAGCGAAAGATCCCTGAACCTCTATTTCCATTTGCAACAATATTTAGACTAACATTAGTGTCTGGCGAAGAACAAGGTTGTGATCAATAGTTGGTAAATAAATAGATGAATGAACTCGTCCATCAATCAGTTGGACTATATGAAAACAAAGACATTTGTGAGCATTCCTAGCCCTGAATTTGTTGCTCTTTAGCCTGTGGCTAAAAACAAATGAAAACACTATACTTGTAAAAAAAAAAAAAAAGTCATAGAGACATGCTAATTGTTCTCTAAAGCAGAGCTTTCCAACCAGGATACTGTGCACAGTTTAATAATGCATGTGCAGTAAGGAAATGATCAGCTTGCAACTGACCAGGTTCTGCAGCAGCTGAGGCTCCTAAGCCAGTTGCCTCAGGACATAACCAGTATCATCTGAGGCTCCTTAGAGGTCAGCATGATTGGAGAGGAATTTGAGGATATGCCGGTGGTGCCCACAAACTCAAAGAATGAAAGCCAGCATTCTCAGCTCTAACAAGAAGCCCTGAATGTCCGCCTAGAGGAGGTGTTCCTCCACTTAGATTTCTGTCTGTGCTACCAACTGTCTGGAGTCTGAGCTAGCTCCCACGTGACTGCTTTAACGACGAAGGTGCCATCTGCAAGTTAAAGCCATCCCTCTGTTTTGAAATGCTTGATACCAAAAAAAATGTTATTCCGTTCAAACCCCAACTCTTATGTTTGTCAATGCAAGGTAAGGAAAATTTGTCAGATTCTTTAAATGTAATTTCAACTGCTTTAAATATTTAGATGGTTATCTAAAAAACCAGTGGTTTTAAATTTTTTATCATCTGCTTTTGTGACTGGTTTCTCATTAATGATGATTACCACGAATTTGAAGAGCTCATCATTAAGAAGTCTTGTCAGATCCACGTGTCCACTTGTCCACTGATGGCCACTTCAAGCACAGAACCTGAATTCAAAATCTTATATTCATTGACAAGATTTCAACTTTCTTTCCAAATTTCTGAAAAGATTATATTCATAAATTTTTATCAAATTTAATATTTAACATATTTTCCTCACTATTATTTTATCTATCTTATATATTAAAAAGAAAATCTAACAATTTGTTTTTCCCAAACCCTCTAGAGAATCTCCAAAATAACTTTCTTTTTTATTTATTTATTTATTTATTTATTTTTATTATACGAAATTTATTGTCAAATTAGTTTCCATACAACACACAGTGCTCATCCCAAAAGATGCCCTCTTCAATGCCCATCACCTACCCTACCCTCTCTCCCACCCCCCATCAACCCTCAGTTTGTTCTCAGTTTTTAAGAGTCTCTTATGCTTCCAAAATAACTTTCAATGTTCTTTAGGGTGTCATACAAATATTATCACTTGCTTTGAGCACCATGATGTACACGGACACCACCTTACATACACAAAATAGGAAGAAAACATGCTCTGAGGTTCTGAGACTAGTTTTAGGACACTCATCCTGACTCTTTTTGTGTGGGCTCCTTGAGAACTGCCTTTAGGTCTTATGATCTAAGTCTTTACAACGTGGCTTATGTCAAAGATCAGAAAGTTGCCGCATTTTCAGTGTTTCAGATATTGTATTCAGATTGCATAGTGTGATCTGATAACAATTTGTTTTATCATCCAATGAGAACTGAGCAACCACTTGGATTTCTTTTTGCATCGGCTTCCATGACAGTAATTCTTAACTGCAGTGACAATTATTGTTAAGGCATAGTAGGCCTATTGAAGTTTGATGTTAAAATAGAATAAAATTATGAAGACAAACAGACATGAGTTATAATTCCCTTTCATTGTAAAGAACTTGAAGTTTATCTGAAGATAAAACTTATGCGGATTGATCCACGTACAGATTTTCCTTTTCTTTCCTCTGTTTCTCTCCCACCATTTAAAATAATATCTTTTCTGAGACTGACAGGTCATTCTTGCCTGATATAATTCTTGATAGGATTACAGACTTGGCTCCTCATGTCTTTTCCTTTCTTCTATATTGTGTATAATAGATCTGTCCTTTTCTACATGTGGTATTTGTTAAAAGAGGGATAGAAATCGTCAGGGGCTCTTATATGGGTCTATTTCTTAGGATTACGTTTATTTTAGGTAAATGCACTATTGTTTCCTTCTGTTACTCTCAACAATTAGGAATAAACTGAATGATACTTTATCTTTCATATGTGTCTACCTGGGTTCTTTCATCAGATTATATCACCTTTGAGGACAGTGGTTATATATTTTCAAAAAATCTAGCACCCAATGAGTTTAGCATATTTTGATGAAAACAATTGGTGCTTATCCCATTCAGCTCAATTTTGCCTAATACAACGTGACCGTAAGAGAAGTCCGGCAGGTTTGGAGTCAGAGGACTGGGAATGAGGGGAGTCCTGGATTCTCAAGTCTAACTCTGATGCTAATGTGCACTGTAATGTTGGGCAGATTTTTTTTCCATCTTCCAGTACTGCTTTCCTGATTTGTCAAATCAAGAGTTTTGAGCTAGATGGTCTCTAAAATTTCTGCCATCTATAGTTCTGATGAAATTCTATATTTCTGTTGGAATAAATTACTATAAACCTTAAAATATCTTTGAATTATCCCTGATTAAAATGAAAATTGAAGGCTGAGTCTACAAGCTGTTTAATTTTTTATTTTTAAATGTGTATTTATTTTTGAGGGGGGGGGCAGAGACAGAGGGGGGACCGAGGATCCAAAGTGGGCTCTGTGCTGACAGCAGACAGCCCGGTGTGGGGCTCAAACTCATGAACCTTGAGATCATGACCTGAGCTGAAGTTGGAAGGATAGTCTAGTGAGCCAGGTTTTTTTTTTAACGCAGAAAACGTAAGGGTCTGATAAATTGTTGACATAAGTGCTTTTGAGAATGGAAAATGGAGTAGTTATTAGCTTCTGTTTAAATAGAGGAGAGGTTGGTAAATGTTTATACATCATTTACCATGCCATGTAAGAAAATCTGTACTTACCTGTGTCTAGTCATTAAAAAGAAAAGAAGGAGTCTATATCTGAGTTCGTTTATTAAAAGGGAGAGATAAAGTTTTCTACAATAGTAAAATTTTTATTTTAATAGTTCCCAAGCCAGCTGAAATTACCTTTATTATAATTAAATGTATTTGATAAAAAAAATTTGTTGCAGAAAAATCTATTTTAAATCAAACTGTTTATCATGGGAGATTATCCAATCTCAAAAACTGTGGTAATTAACCTGGTAATTTTAAAAATTAACTTGACCAATTTTTCTTAGCTAACTAGTACCAAAACTGTATGGATTCTTTTAGAATGAGAACATATCTTAAGTGCTGTACCCAATAAATAGTCATTTTACAAGTAAAATAAATGTCTCTAACAGATTAACTTTGAAACGTGAGATTGAATATTAATTTGTTACATTGTTACTAAGAATTCTAATCTCTTGTTTTAAATTTTTTTTTAACGTTTTTACTTATTTTTGAGTCAGAGAGAGACAGAGCATGAACAGGGGAGGGGCAGAGAGAGAGGGAGACACAGAATCGGAAACAGGCTCCAGGCTCTGAGCTGTCAGCACAGAGCCTGACGTGGTGCTCGAACTCACGGACCGTGAGATCATGACCTGAGCCGAAGTCAGACGCTTAACCGACCAAGCCACCCAGGCGCCCCTCTAATCTCTTTTTTTAAGTTTATTTATTTAAAATTTTGGTTTAATGTTTATTTATTTTTGAGGGAGAAAGAGCATGAGCGGGGAAGGGCAGAGAGAGTGGGAGACACAGAACCTGAAGCAGGCTCCAGACTCTGAGCTGTCAGCACAGAGCCCGACATGGGGCTTAAACGTATGAACCTTGAGATCACAACCTGAGTTGAAGTCAGATGCTTAAAAAACTGAGCCACCCAAGCACCCCTAAGTTTCTTTATTTATTTTGAGAGAGGGAGAGAGAGAGAGAACATGAGCAGGGGAGGGGCAGAGAGAGAGGGTGAGAGAGAGGGAGAGAAAGAGAATCCCAAGTAGGCTCTGAGGACAGTGCAGAGCCCTATATGGGGTTCAAACTCACAAACCCTGAGATCATGACCTGAGCCAAAATCAAAAGTCCGATGCTTAACCAACTGAGCCACCCAGGTGCCCTAAGAATTCTAATCTCAACCTTGTTGTTAAAATCAAGCAACTTAATTCTCCCTCTTTTTTTTTTTTTTTTAATAAAAAGTCTCACATTTGATGATGTGATGTGGAGCATCTCTTCATGTGCTTATTTTCCATCTGTACATTTTCTTTAGTGAAGTTTTTGTTAAGGTCTTTGGCCCATTTTTTAAATTGGTGTGCTTGTTTTCTTTTTGTTGAGTTTTAAGAGTTCTTTTAATAATTTGGATGACAGTCATTAATCAGATCTGTCTTTTGCCAATATTTTTGTGGCTTGTCTTCTCATTCTCTTGACAGTATCTTTCACAGGGCAGAAATTTTGAATTTTAATGAAGTCCAGCTTATAAATTATTTTTATATGGATTGTGCTTTTGGTGTCATATCTAAAAGCATTGTGCCAAACCCAAAGCCATCTAATTTTTTTTCCTATGCTATTTTCTGAGATTTTTAGTTTTGCTTTAGGTCTGTGGTCCACTTTAAGTTTCTTTTCGTGAAGCGTTTAAGTTCTGTGTCTAGATTCAGTTTTTTCTCATGTGTATGTCCTGTTGTTCCAACACGATTTGTTGAAAAGGCTTTTTCTCCATTGTGTTGTCTTTACTCCATTATCAAAGATCAGCTGACTATATTTTTGTGGGTCTATTTCAGGGCTCTCAATTCTGTGCCATCGATCTATTATAAATTCAAGCAACAATGAGATGCCATTATATACCTGTTAGAATGGCCAAAATCCAGAACATGACAATACCAAATGCTGACAAGGAGGCAGAGCAACAGCAATTCTCATTTATTGCTGGTGAAATGGAAAATGGTACAGTGACTTTGGAAGGTTTCTTACAAAACTAACAAACTCTTACCATATGATCTAGCAATTTCAATCTTGCTATTTTAACCAAAGGAGCTGAAAATGTTTGTTCACAAAAAATCTTTATGTGGGTGTTTATAATAGCTTTATTCAAGTTGCCATAACTTGGCAGCAACTAAGATGTCTTTCAGTAGGTGATTGCATAAATACACTGGTACATCCAAACAATGGAATATTAGTCAGTGTTAAAGAGAAATGAGCTATGAAGCCATGAAAAGACATGGAGGAAACTTAAATTCATATTACAAAGTAAAATAATCTACATATAATTTATGGTTTCAACTGTATGACATTCTAGAAAAAGCAAAACTATGGAGACAATAAAAACTATAGAAAGAGTCATTTGCAGGGGAGGTTAATGGGAAGGGAGGAATGAATAGGCAGAGCACAGGGGACTTTTAGGGCAGTGAAAATACTCTGTATGATATCATAATGGTTGATATATGCCATTACACATTTGTTCAAACCCATGAAATATACCACACCAATAATGACTTCTAAGGTACACTATGGACTTGGGGTAATAATGGCGTTTCTCTGTAGAGCAAATAATTGTAACAAATGTACTCTGGTGGTAGGGGAATTTGGCAGTGAGAGACTATGCATGTGTGTAACCAGGGAACATATGGGGATATCTCTGTACCTTCCTCTTGATATTTCTGTGAACCTAAAACTGCTCCAAATAAGTCTTTGAAAAACAGTCTCTGGGGTGACTCAGTCAGTTAAGTGTCCGACTCTTCATTTTGGCTCGGGTCATGATCTCACGGTTCATGGGTTTGAGCCCCGCATCTGTCAGAGCAGAGCCTGCTTGGGATTCTCTCTCTCCCTTTCTTGCTACCCCTCCCCCACTCGCTCTTTCTGTCTCTCTCTCTCAAAATAAATAAACTTAAAAAAAAAAAAAAAAGGGCTCACACCCAGACTGGCTTTAAGTAATCTATTGCATTTCTAGAAAAGTAAAACAAATCTCATGTGTGGTTTATGATAATTCAAAACAACTGATAAATCTTCATGATATGAACTTCCTTCCTCATCACTCAACTCCTGGGAGAACAATACTGCTGTGACTCTTGGCACAAGGGAAATAGTGTTGGTATTCTCATCTCCTCTTTATGCTATCCCAACTGCTAGTTGACAGCTACTTTAACCTATAGACTCAGGAACAGGGTGAGGTATTACCGGAAAGCATGGATACTCTGGTACCAGTAACAGCATATGCCCTCCTGTTGTCATGGGCTATTTGCCTCCATCTGAGTAGGGGGAAAGAAGTTGAAAAAGGTAAAAAAAAAAAAGCTTATGTAAACAGTGAGGGAACGTATGAAATATAGAGTTATTACATACATAGTAATCATATTTTCAAGAATAAATATAAGTATTTGTCCCTTCACTTGAAACTGAGGCTGTGTTAAAGATGAATTTAAAGAAAACAAGTTCTATTTCACCATCATTGCCAACTGTTATAAATGAAAAATATATTGCCATATAAAGCAGTGCTTTCAATGCCCTGAATTAATAATTATTCTTGTTTAGAAAAGGTTAAATTGGTTGCAATCTCCACAGCATATTGGCATGTGAAGTATGAGTGGAAATCTGCTTGGAGTGGAATTCCCAAACAGACCATGAATTTCACATTGCAGTATTATCTCAAGCTCACTGTTAGCTTTTAATTATTCTAGGCACCCCAGAAATAATCTTCCCCTTGATCTTGAATACCAACCTTGTACTCAGGGAATCCAGAACTTTATTAGTGGAATGGAAACCTAGAGATAGTCTGCTAAGGACCCCTTTTCTGTAAGTGCCCTTTTTCTCATCAACTTATTAGAATAATTACATTGGTGCCTCATAACTGCCCATTGACCCCGACTGTTTGGTTCAGAAGTGGGCCTATGTAACGTGAGCCAGGTGAGAGTCATTTCTCTCTGAGATTTTTGATCCTTGGCCTAACAATAGGGTCATTGTCTCTCCATGGGCTGAAAAGTTACATGTAGAACATTGGTGGTGTTATCAGCTGTGTTTTTCAAAGTATAGAGAAAGGTGATCTGTTAAAAGAGGATGAGGCCATTTCTAGAGAGAAGCAGTAAAGAGAGCTAGAAGACATCCTGTAGACCCCCAAATCCTTATAATAGTCAGCTATTCCTGAAGCCAGTTATGGCTTTGCTATTCAATTATTTTCTAAGATATTTGTGTATTCTTCCAATATATTCTCACTTTGCTTAAGTCTGCTGGGATTTTGTCACTTCTACCAAATAGAATCTAACACAGCTTCCTTTTATTACCTTATGTGTCTTATTATCAACAGTGTCTAATGGAACTAGATGAAATGCCACATTATTAGAAAGTGATATCATATAATATCCATGGTCTCTTCAGAATGGGCTTGAAATTGAAGCCAAAGACTATGAAAACCAGTCTACCAATAATTCCCTACTTACCAGTTAAGTTCATGATTTTGAATATTGAGTTTACTTGAAATAGTGTATATCCATTATTTGGTATTCATATCATACTCAAGCATGAGAAGAAATATAGATATGGTTGTGAATCTATGTGTGACATAGTTGCATATCTCTTTAGGAGTGAGAAAAATTAAGAAAAATTACATTAGAGGTGGGAGTTTTCTCAGAGATCTTGTAATTCATTATTTCCATTGTTTTTAGGTAGATGAACTGAGGCAAGAATGGGGAATTGGTTTCTAGTAATTAGCAATGTGAATATGTTTTCTTGGTGTCTAGGTCAGTATTTCTTATGGAATTCTCTGTGAAAAGAAGGATATTAACTTGCTTTTCTCTCTGGGTCTCAATTGTCCTCTGTAAGCTGAGTGGGTTATACCAGATAATCATTAAGATTCACTTTGGCTCTAATATTCTATGATTCAACAATTTTATGATACATAAAATCATTATGCAGTGTTTATATAATGTCAGAGGACTTTGATTTTGTTTGAAAATCTGGATTGAAATTCTATTCATAAGAGAGGAAAAAAAAGACCATGAGAGAGGAGAAGAGCTAGGCCAGAAGGACAAAAAACCCAGAAGTGACACAAATGAAGACCAAAATTTAATTGATTTATTTGCTAGCAATTTACAAGTTGAGTCTTTATTGGTTTTTTAGGAGTCATCTTGCTGCTTACATCTGGCTTCCAAACAGATTTTGCTATTTAGTTTTTTTGCATTAGTCTAAGCAGAATGTTTTTCAATTAAAAATACATCAGAATCAGGTTCAAGAAATAATTCAATGAAGAACACTTACAGCTTCAGCCTTGAGGATGAAATGCATTCTATTTTAAAAGGCTTAGCTATAATGATAGTATTGAATTAGTCATATCTTAAAGCAAGTTATAGGGAGACTATTAACAATAATGTGTTTCTGGGTAATGTAGACATTTCCATGACATTTTTAGAAAGACAAATTCAAACACATTCATTTTATTGAGGACTTTGGTTCAAATCTGGGTTCCAGTTCTTATTGTCTTTGTGTCCTTGGGCAAGTTATCCAATCTTTCTGAATCTCAACTTCCTTATATGTAAAATGGAGATAACTATTTATAATTAATTTAAGCGATTGTTGTGCGTATTAAAAGAGAGAATGTGGGTAAAGAACTTAGCATGGTGGTTGGTGCCCAGTAAGTGTTCAGTGGCCCCTCCCAGAGTAGGTTCTATTGATGTATGACATTAAAACTATTGGGGCGCCTGGGTGGCTCAGGCGGTTGAGCGTCAGACTTCGGCTCAGGTCATGATCTCACAGTCTGTGAGTTCGAGCCCCACGTCGGTCTCTGTGCTGACAGCTCAGAGCCTGGAGCCTGTTTCAGATTCTGTGTCTCCCTCTCTCTCTGAACCTCCCCCATTCATGCCTTCTTTCTCTGTCTCAAAAATCAATAAAGGTTAAAAAAAAAGTTTAAAAAAAATAAAAAAAAACTGTAGATAACTTTGATAAAAGGGAAACTCTTCAAGCCATATTGTATTTCCATAAATAAATAGTCTTATTAAATCAAGCACATGAGTCTTTCACAATGGGAAGAATTCACTCCAAACTCATATTTTAGATTGTTGAAAATGGTACTTCATATTTATAGAGTTGTTTGTGGTTTACAATATATAAATAAAAGCTTGCGTGTGTGTATAATTTTAATTTTTGTCTGTCCACTAAATAACCATATTATTATTTCCACTCTTTAGATGAAGAAACTGATTTAGAGATTTGATGTTTATAGTAGCTAGTTGGTATTGGTACTGGCACTTGAAATCTGATCTTGTACTTGTGACTCAATGCTCTACTTAATGAATGTTTATTAGGAACAAAGCCCCATAATGGGCACCAAGAGAGAGATATTGTAGTGTGCACCCATTGTTTTGCTCACCTAGCATTTCTCCCTCCAGTTGTCTTTTATAGGAAACTCCCAGAGTTTTCTGTGCATTGCCGCTACCCACCGATCTCTAACCATAAGTGACTGGAACCTTCCATGTCACTTTATGGCAGCCATGGTAACTACCCAAGGAATCAACTGATACTAAAATGTGAGATTCAGAAATACTTTAATAGACTGTGCCACAGTAAGGGGAGGTGGGGAGAAAAAGGCAAAAAAGAGAGCGAGAGAATGAATATGTGTGTGTATGTTTATTTTGGGGAAAATGGACACCTGATGCCTCCCAAGCCAATTCAAATCTTCTCCCTGAGAATCTGAACTTACAGAAGGGAAAGTTATCTGGGTGTATGAACTAAAACACGTAGCACTTGGGAAATGATAGCAGTCACGTTCTTTCATCGAGGAGGGGTAAAAGCCTGTCTGAGGTGAGACAGGAAAACCAAGTAGTTATTTAGAAGCAGGTCAAATATGAGACAGAGAGAGTCCTAGAGGTGACTTCTAGTTGTTCTCAAGCCCAACTGCACTCTTTCTTGGTGTTTTGTGACCCGTTTCATGACCAGTATCTTTACAATAGATCTTCTCTTTTGGTTAAACTAGTGAGAATTATATTTTTGTTATATGCCAACAAAGATGTAGAATTAATACCAGCATCAAGACCAAAGATATGCAGTCTCTGCTTCTTTGAGTGAGAAACCAACATTAGGGGCTCCTGGGTGGTTCAGTTTGTTAAGCATCCGACTTCGGCTTAGGTCATGATCTCGTGTTCATGGGTTCGGGCCCTGCATTGGGCTCTGTGCTGACAGCTTAGAGCCTGGAGCCTGCTTCAGATTCTGTGTTTACCTCTCTCTCTGCCCCTCTCCTGCTCACACTCTGTCTCTCTCTCTGTCTCAAAAAAAAAGAAAGAAAGAAACCAACATTAGTATTTCCCAAATGACTAAGATTAGGCGAGGTGTCTAAGAAGTATTAGGGAACTGGTTAGAATGCAGATTCTAGGGCACCATTCCTGTAGGTTCTAGTTCAGGATGTCAGCAATTTGGCCTAGAAATCTGTATTTTTAACAAGAACTTCAGCTGATTCTGGTTCATAGCCAGAATTGGAAACATCCGGCAGAAATAGTTTCATAAATGTTTTGTGGACATGGCAATGTAACTTAAGGATGATTTAGGTCATGTCAGTTATAAAATGTGAATTGTGGGTGCCTGGGTGGCTCAGTCAATAAAGTGATCAACTTCAGCTCAGGTCATGATCTCTTGGTTCATGGGTTTGAACCCCTCATCGGGCTCTGTGCTGGCAGCTCAGAGCCTGGAGCCTGCTTCAGATTCTGTGTCTCCCTCTCTCTCTTCCCCTCCCCCACTCACACTCTGTCTCTTTCTCTCTCTCTCAAAAATAAATAATTTTTGAAAAATTTTTAAAAAATTAAAATGTGAGTCATATGGCAGTTGGATATCGATTAGATGGTAAAAGTAAACATTTCCTCTTATCGGGTTACTTTGATGTGCTAGGATGAAGAGGAGAGAGAAAGCAGTGCAGTCAAAAAAATTTTTTTTAAGTTTATTTATTTATTTTGAGAGATAGAGAGTGTGAGTTGGGGAGGGGCAGAGAGAGGGCGAGAGAAAGAGAGAGAGAGAGAGAGAGAGAGAGAGAGAGAATCCCAAGCAAGCTCTGCGTTGCCAGCACAGAACCCTACACAGGGCTTGAACTCATGAAACCTTGAGATCATGACCTGAGCTGAAACCAAGAGTTGGATGCTTAACTGAGCCACCCAGGGGCCCCCAGACTTGGGTTATTAAAGGTTTTGGTGGAAGAATGGGGAAAAAACTGAAGATCAGATTGCAAGATGTTATGTAGGAAAGCAGTTAGGAGTGGTGGGTGGACAATCATAGCATTAGGCACCTCTGGCCAGGACAAGGGGAAAAGCAAAAAGCAGAAACAAAAGCTCTTCTGATGGGAGAATTAATTTCCATGTCTGTTTCTCCTTCCTTAACCTGGCCTATGCTGGTGACCTAGCTCATAGATGTAGAGGATAGTCCCCTGATCTTTGCCTCTTGATCTCATGGACTAATGCCAGATGGTCATCTTGGGAAGGATTGCTTCCTACCCCCAAACTGACCCTGTAATTTACATTTACCTCAGCATCTTTCAGAAGTGCAGATCATCAGCAATTCATGGAGCAGCTCTAACCACAATCAAGCTGCAAGGACACTCATGAGAAGCTTTTCCATCGAGAAACACAAACAGTTCCATCGATCTTCCTAACACCCTAGAGGTAAGTGTGAGAACAATAAAAATGATCCTGGGGGTGGAGTGGGGTGAAGGGATGGCTTAATGATTCTTGATTTGTTTCCTGGCTTTGCCAAAAAGCATTGCTGGGAAATAGAACTGGGTGTGGTTAAATTCCCCATATCGTAGAATGTCACTGCTGGAAGAGAACTTAGAGATTATCCAGTACTGAACTCTCTGAGACCCAGGGTAAGGAGGGGACCTGTCTCTGTTCATGCATTTAATTGATGGCATAGCCAAGTCTAGAATGTGGGTCTGCTAACACTGAGCTTAGTGTACAATGAATGCTTTACAGCTAGCAGAGCATTGTACCGTGTACCCCAAACAAAATCACTTTAAGTAAAACTCATGACTGTGCACAGGGCATGTGAAGGTAGCCAGTGTGAGAACAGAACTGTAACAACAGAATTGTCTTAGTCAGCCCAGGCTGCCCTCAGAGTACCTGACACGGGGTGGCTCCCACAACAGAAATTTATTCCTCACAGTTCTGGAGGCTAAGTCCAAGATGAAGGTGCCGGTTCCTGGTGAGAGGTCTCTTCCTGGCTAGCTGGCAGACAGCCACCTTCTTTCTGTGTCTTCATAGGGCAGGGAGAGAGAGAAAGACAGAAGGGAGTTGGGGAGGGAGGGAAAGGAGAGCACTCTGATATCTCTTCTTATAGGGACACTAATCCCATCAAATTAGGACCCCACCCTTCTAAACTCCTGTGACCTTAATTACCTCCTTAGTGGCTTTATCTCCAAATACAGTCTGGGGGGCAGGGCTTCAAGGTATGAATTTTGGAGGGACACTATTCAGTACACAGCAACAACCATCTTCAGACTAGCCCTCATCCTTTGTCTTCTTTTAAGTCCCTGCTGAATAGTCAGTGTGACTATTCAGATGGAGGCAGGTATTTGTGTTTTTTTTTCACTGCCAGTAACAAAGATGATGCTTTCGAAAGGAAAGAGGAAGAACAATACCTGCCAATAATGGCACCTTACATCTATTTTATTTTCTATGGTTTTTCCTTATGAAGACACAGAAAATCCATAGGAAAAATCAACTAACAGCGATGGCTCTCTTAGAAAGATACAGGAAAACATCCATGTTAGTTGACTTGAGCTGAGTCGTTGTACAAACTGAAAAGTGATATGGATCCACCATCCTGTATTTGCAATTTTGAAATCCAAAAAGTTCTGCAATCTGATTGTTTTTCTATAAATGTGCAGCAAACCCAGCTGGTGACAAAACTCAACCTGTCCTGATGTGAGGCTATTTATAGCTTTTATTTATCCCACTTATTGAGAATATTCATGTTTTGCTGAAGAAATACTAAAGCATTTGACTATGGAGTCCTGCCCCAGATCATGCAGGAGTATTTGTAATACATTAAGAAGGGTACTGGATCACTAACTTTCCAAAATCTAAATGAGTATGAATTCTTTTTTTTTTTAATTTTTTTTTCAACGTTTATTTATTTTTGGGACAGAGAGACAGAGCATGAACGGGGGAGGGGCAGAGAGAGTGGGAGACACAGAATCGGAAACGGGCTCCAGGCTCTGAGCCATCAGCCCAGAGCCGGACGCGGGGCTCGAACTCACGGACCGCGAGATCGTGACCTGGCTGAAGTCGGACGCTTAACCGACTGCGCCACCCAGGCGCCCCAGAATTCTTAAAACACCTATGTATTCCAAAGGTTTTAGGCAAGGAAGTCAGAGCCTGGACTAAAGTAAATATTCTGTTCCAAGGACTGAAATTACATGTGATGTGGCAGGGGAAAGCAAGTAAGCTTAAGCAGAAGCGATTGTTTGCCCAGAGTTGCCAGGAAATGAGCTGATGCCAGAGCCCTCAGAGCAGGTGTGGGTGAGAAGGTGAGTCAGTTGTGCGGAACTGCCACTCCTACCTCTGCCTGACTCCAATTACTGCAAGTGGGGTCATGGATTTCTTCAAATGAAGTTTCTAGGTCAAAGTATCTGGATGTGGATTGCATAGGCTTCTGAGGAGGAGAGGCATGGTGATTTGAAACAGCAATAGAATGCCATCATTTCAGGAATTTGGCAATGCTGTCTCATCTAGCAGGTTGACCTCCAGGGAGAAGCTGACTTTCTGGTATTCCCTTCTTACTCATCTCTTCTTGTTGGAACTTGGCCCAATCACTTAATCTAATATGCCCCCCCTTTTCTCCCCCCCCCATTTAAGTGTGGATGATGTGAATAGCTTTCCTTACCATGTTCTGGATCAATACATAAAATATCATTAAAATGAGACTTTAAGTGCCACACAGGCCTTGTTTTGATGGTTACTTGATCGCACAGCTTGTGGTTACAGTGCAGCAACTTCGGGGCTGAGAGTTGGGAGTCATGAGTTGAGTTTCATCTTTGATATTAATTACCAGGGTGACCTTGAGCATGTCACTTCCCCTCTCTAGACTTATTTTCTCATTTAGAAAATAAGGGGCTTGGGACTGATGATCTCTGAGATCTCTTTTACGGTTAATCTGGAACCTGCAAATAACAAGGTGAATAATGATAATTGCAACGTGGTCCCAGTTTATTTAGCCACGATTGTTTGTAGACAACTCTCACATCCATTAAGTCACTGGACACAACAAACATGTTAGGATGTTCTGGGCAACTAGGTATTATTATTCTCTCCTGAAGAAGTTCAGAGAGAGTAGAGGTTAACTCGATCAAGGTCACAGAGCAAACTGGTGTCTAATAAAGAAAGGGCCAGACCAGGCCTTCTGACTTTCTGGCAGACTAGCCTGTGTTCTTTCCACTCTGCCTCACTAGTTTCAGAGATGCCTTGCTCAAAGGATCATGGGGTCACCTGGGTGGCTCAGTCAGTTAAGCATCTGACTCTTGACTTTAGCTTAGGTCATGATCTCGGAGTTCATGAGTTCAAGCCCCGGGTGGGGCTCTGTGCTGACAGCGTGGAGCCTGCTTGGGATTTTCTCTCCCTCTCTCTCTGCCCCTTCCCCTCTTGCTCTCTATCTCTGTCTCAAAATAAATAAAAATAAACTTGAAAAAAAGTATCATGAAAATTCACGCACACTGTGTGTTCCCAATAGAAAAGAATGTTACTAATGACTAGTTGCAGGCAGAAAAATTACTTCTACTTTGTTTCAGACCTCAACAATTGTTGGTATTTAGGGGTTGGGCAGTTGTAGGAGATAGGACAGCGCTAATGAAATGCTCACCCTGAGCACAGTGGGGGAAACAGAAGGAGGTGAGGAAAATGTGTGGGAAGAGGTGCCATGGTCAAGTGAGGCAGCAGTGGCATTCCCAGAGAATCACGACCTGCCTCATATCCAAAATGTTTGCAAAGCCTAGTGTGGGCCTAAGATGAATAGCATTTTCTGCATCTGGCACTGTTGTATTTAGGGAGAAAATAGCCAGAAAATGTTTTAGCTTTGGTTAGTCAAGACACTGGTTTTCCTTGTTAGCTGAGAAGATTTTGGCAGATGTAATGTCAGAAAAGTAGAACAGAGAAGGACAAAAGGAGGTGAGTCAAACTTCTCCAGGCCTTGATTTCCTCATCTGTAAATGCACCTGGCATTCAAGGCCCTCCTGGCTCTGACCTTCTATAACACCACTCCTCCATACACTTTCCTCCAGAATACCCAACTTTTCTTTCTTGGTTACGAGGCAAGTTGACTCTGCTTTTGCTTTTTTAAGCCCCTTTCTCTGTGATTTGTTCTCCTCACTATTCTAATTTCCCCTGTTTTTAAGGCCAGCACAAACGCCATGGAACTTTCCCTGAAATCCCCAGTTAGAAGTGGGGACTCCTTCCTAACCCACCAGACATTTGGATGATGCTTAACAATTTTCCCTTTGTGGGCACTTGGGTGGCTTAGTCAGTTCAGTATCCGATTTTGGCTCAGATCATGATCTCGTGGTTTAAGAGTTCCAGTCCCGTATCAGGTTCTCTGTTGACATCTTAGATCCTGGAGCCTGCTTCGGATTCTGTGTCTGCCTCTCTCTCTGCCCCTCCGTGGCTTGCACTCTGTCTCTCTGTCTCTCCTCAAAAATAAATAAACATAAAAATTAAAAAAAAAACAAAAAACAGTTTCCCTCTTATACTATAGCTGTTTGTTATATATCTTGTGCTGTTATCTGACTGGGACACACATTACTGTGTTCTGTCCCCTCCCCAGAGCTGTCACTTAGGGAAGTAAGAGCTTAATAAGTATCTGAATGAACAAAGGGATGAATGAGATCTAAGGGCCCTTCTAACAGGAACTCTCTATGACTTAAAAGCAAAGCAGTATCACATCTGTTCTGAAGAAAGGTTAACAAGAATCCACTTAGAAGTAAGACGCTTTTTAAAAGTTATAATGATGTGACTTGTCCAATCAGAGACTAAATTGTCTTGACTGAATTATTCTTGTTGTTGTTGTTGTTGTTGTTTTTAAACCCATTCAGGGGCGCCTGGGTGGCTCGGTCAGTTAAGCGTCCGACTTCGGCTCAGGTCATGATCTCATGGTCCGCGAGTTCGAGCCTCGTGTCAGTCCCTGTGCCGACAGCTCAGAGCCTGGAGCCTGCTTCTGATTCTGTGTCTCCCTCTCTCTCTGACCCTCCCCTGTTCATGCTCTGTCTCTCTCTGTCTCAAAAATAAACATTAAAAAAAATTTTTAAAAATAAACACATTCAAAGGTAGGCGCCGTGTAGTAGAAAAACTATCACCTGGGCGTTTTTCCTGAGGAGAGTTAATTTTGAGATCTTGTTCTGTTTCTTACTAGCTGTGTGACTTTAGACAGGTCATGCCACTTTTCTGAGTCTGACTTTTTCAGCCACAAGACAATGAGATTGGTTTCACAATGTTGTCAGGAGGAGTTAATGTGATAATGGAAGGGGAAGTGCTTTACAAACTGAAAAGCACTCCACACATAAGAGGGGTTACTATCATTATCATTATTATTATTCTAGTAGTCATTTCCACAGAATGTAGATGCGGTCTCTCGAGCTCCTTGGAGCCTCTAAGTGTACAGACTGTATTTAGAAGTTTCTATGATACAAATATGGGGTTGAACAACAGCCAGTCAGTGCTAATAGCCCTGGATCCTTATTTACAGAGTGGCTTTCCTCTGAGCTCAAGCACTGTTAAAAGCTGGGTTCATCATTCCTCAATCAATTTCCATTCACTCATTCGTTCAACAAATGTTTACTGTATGCCTAGTGTGAGTTGGGCAGTATTTTAGAAAGTGGGTAGGCCACTGGTATTGCTCATGTCCTGCTACAATGTGGGAAATGCAGATTCATAGAAGGGACTTTCACATAGCTGCATACATAGACAGGGTGGGGGTCAGGGGCACAGCTCTGAGCTTATGGTGGTTAGTGGCCTACATGGTGACAAGCATAATCGTATTTCATAAACTGAAGCCGGGCACCTTTGATGTGAGTCACATTTCTTTTTTTTTTTTTTTCAATGTTTATTATTTTTCAGAAAGGGAGTGTTAGCAGGGGAGTGGCCTAGAGAGAGGGTGACAGAGGAACCGAAGTGGGCTCTGTGCTGGCAGCAGCACCCGACGCAGGGCTTGAGCTCATGAATGGTGACCTGAGCCGAGCTCAGGTGCTAAACCGAGCGCAGGTGCTTAGCCGATTGAGCCACCCAGGTGCCCCAGAGCCACGTATCTTCATCTATAGCAAACTGCGCCTTTGCCTTATTTCCCTGTAACGAGAAATGATGTCAGCGGCCGAAAGGCACATTGTGTGACCCAAGTGACATGGGTTAGGTTTCTGAACTGCTTTGGTCGGCTCAGTTTCAGACACTTTGGAAAGGAAAGTTGAAATGTAGCTATTGATTGAGAGAGATTGGAGTCTGTCCCAGAGCTGACTCCTGCAGAGCCCCGCACCTGGCTGCAGACACATTTCACAGAGGTGCAGTTTCCCTTTTATCCTCTGGAGAGAACAGGCTTTTTTCTTCCAAGTGCAGGATTTTAAAGATGCCAGGATAAAAGCTCTCCTTTCATGTGTGGGTGACTGAGAGAGCAAGGAGTCAGCAAGGATGTGACAGGCCAGTCCAAGGTGCTGCACGGAGCATGAGGCCTCGTTCCCATTTTCAGCCTTAGCTCTCAAAGGCATTCCCTACCCACAGGCTTAGTAAGCTTCGACAGTTTTGGAATATTCCAGCAGTTTTAGCTTGAACAGGAAAATAGCATCAATTGTTTGTACCATTTTCAGTTATGGGATTGTTGATAATCAATTTGACACATTTGCTGAGGGATTATGGACCTAGAGAAAGAGACAGAGGTGACAGGCACTTCTCCCTCCAAAAGTTCACAATGGGGTAATTAGGAACATTGAAAAGTAATTAGGAGGGGGAACTCACTGAACATAGAGTTCTGTCAAAATTTTGTCTGTACAAATTGTACACTTCAAAGAACAAAAAGGATTTAGTGGACCCAGGAAAGGATTTTTGTTTTGTTTTATTTACAGAATATGGTATTTGGGATAGTTTTCTAGGTAACTGAGAAGATTGGGAGAAGAAAGATTGTTTAATTGATATAAAGTTTCAGTCATGCAAGATGAATGGGTTCTAGAGATGTGTTGTGCAACATACTGCCTATAGTTAACAATATTGTATTGTGTACCTAAACATTTGTTAGAAGGGTACATCTCATGTTAGGCATCCTTACCATAAACAGACAAACACAGAAACAAACAACAACAACAAAAACAAAGGGATACAAGAAAACTTTTGGTGGTAAGGGATATGTTTATTACCTTGGTTGTGTTGATGGTTTCACAGATGCATACATATGTCCAAACTCATCAAATTGTGCACAATAAATATGTGAATTTTTTTGTATATCAATCACATCTCAATACATCTGTTAAAAGAAAGATTGGATAGGAGGGGTACATTCCAGAGGTGAACAAAGCAGGGAGGCAGGGGCTGTTCCTGGGCCCCTAGAGTGGTCCTGTTAAGATAGAGTAGAGGGGACAGTGGGAAAGTTCTATAAGAAAAGGTGCTTGTGGGTCTCTTGACAGCAAGCTTAACTTCTGTTTAATTGGATAGACAATGCTGTAAAACTTTGAAAGTGCTATTTGGAATCATTTAATGATTGCTCATGTACAACCTAAATCTTTGGCCTATAGTTACTATTTCACAATTCACCCAGTCTCATGTGTCATAGCTTGCTCTGAGCAACTGAAATCTGGCCTCTTCTCAAATAATAAATGACCTCATAACTTCTGATGAATGAAAGGTCAGAAAGATCTACCGCCATGGTTTTTCCAATTACTACTTTAGCTGGGATTTGGTGTGATTACCACTTTTGGCAAAATGGCCCTAAAAATTCAATAACCATAATGGATCATTAGTTTGAGTATATAAATATTCTTTTGGGAGTACCTGGGGGGCTCAGTTGGTTGAGCATCCAACTCTTGATTTCAGCTTAGGTCATTATTCCAGTGTTGTGGAATAGAGACTACACCCAGCGTGGAGCTCATTAAAGATTCTCTCTCTCCCTCTGCCCCTCTCCTGTGCTCGCTCTTTCCCTCTCTCTCTAAAATTAAAAAAAAATGGCTTGGGTGAGATGACAAAAAAAAAAGGAAACTCCCATATCTTCCCTTTGACTACATTTCTTTGAATCATTGAATCACTTTAAATATAGGAAAATATATAGATATATTTTTGGAATTAGTTTCTTCTTGTTATACACTTAGTTGTTATAATATTCTCAGTGAATTAGGAATTGGTATATTTGTCTAGTTTTCATCAAAATAATGTATTCACTTAAAAAAATTAATTCCAGTGGCACCCGCGTGGCTCAGTTGGTTGAGCATTTGACATCAGCTCAGGCGAGGATCTCACTGTGAGTTTGAGCCCCTCATCAGGCTTGCTGCTCTCAGCACAGAGCCCACTTCAGATCTTCTGTTCCCCCCCCCTCTATCCCTCCCTGCTTGCACTCTCACTCTCAAAAATAAATAAAACATTAAAAAAAAGAATTCTAGTATAGTTAATACACAATACTATATTAGTTTCAGGTGTACAATATAGTGATTCAACAATGTTATACATTAGTCAGTGCTCATCATGATATGTGTACTCTTAATCCCTTTCACCTATTTCACCCATCCCCCACTCACCTCCCCTCTGGTAACCATCTGTTTGTTCTCTATAGTTAAGAGTCTGATTTTTTTGTTTATCTCTTTTTCTCTTTGCTCATTTGTTTTGTTTCTTAAATTTCTTAAATTTAAGAAAATACATATATATATATAATATGATTTATATATATTCTACTCTTCTTTATCCATTCATCTGTCAATGGACACTTGGGTTGCTTCCATAATTTGGCTGTTGTAAATAATGCAGTAATAAACATAGGGATGCATATATATTTTTGAATTAGTATTTTTGTTTTATATTTTTGAATTAGTATTTTTTTGTTTAATGGAATTACTGATCATATGATAATTCTATTTTTTTATTTTTTAAGGACCCTCCATACTGTTTTTCACAGTGACTGCACCAGTTTGCATTCCCACCAACAGTGCAAGAGGGTTCCTTTCTCTCCACATACTCACCAACATTTATTGTTTTTTGTGTTTTTGATTTTAGTTAGCCATTCTGACAAGTGTGAGGTGATATCTCATTGTGGTTTTGATTTGCATTTACCTTTTAATGAATGATGCTGAGCATCTATTCATGTATCTGTTGGCCATCTGTATGTCTTCTTTGGGGAAACGTCTTGTTAATGTCGTTTTCCCATTTTCTTAATTGGATTATTTGGGTGTTTTCTTGATGTTGAGTTATATAAGTTCTTCATATATTTTGGATACTAACCCTTTATCAAATATGTCATTTGAAAACATCTTCTCTCATTTAGTAGGTTATCTTTTAGTTTTGTTGATTGTTTCCTTTGGTGTATAGAAGTATATTTTGATGTAGTTCCAATAGTTTATATTCGTTTTTGTTTCCCTTGCCTTAGGAGATATATCTAGAAACATGTTGTTGTGGCTGGTGTCAGAGAAATTACTGCTTGTGCTCTCTTCTAGGATTTTTATAGTTTCAGGTCTCACACTTAGGTTTTCAATCCATTTTGAGCTTATTTTTGTGTATGGTGAAATAAAGTGGTCCAGTTTCATTCTTTTGCATGTTGATGTCCAGTTTTCCCCACACCAGGTTTTGAAGACGCTGTCTTTTTCCCATTGCATATTCTTGTCTCCTTGCTTAGAGATTAATTGACCATACAAGCATGTTTTTTTTTTTTTTTTTCTGGGCTCTCTATTCTGTCCCATTGATCTATGTGTCTATTTTTGTGCCAACATCATACTATTTTGATTACTTTGTAGTATATCTAGAAATCTGGAATTGTGATACCTCCAGTTTTATTCTTCTTTTTCAAGATTGCTTTGGCTATTGGTGTCTTTTGTGGTTCCATAAAAATTTAAGGATTATTTGTCTAGTTCTATAAAAATACTGTTGGTATTTTGATAAGGATTACATTAAATGTGTAGATTGCTTTGGGTAGTATGGCCATTTTAACAATATTTGTTCTCCTAATCCATGAGCATGGAATATCTTTCTATTTGGTTCATCTTCAATTTCTTTTTTTTTTAAGTTTATTTATTTATTTTGAGGGAGGGGAAGGACAGAGAGAGGGAGAGAGAGAATCCCAAGCAGGGTCTGCACTGTCAGCACAGAGCCCGATGTGGGGTCCCATGAGCCATGAGATCATGACCTGAACCAAAATCAAGAGTCAGACACCTAACCAACTGAGTCACCCAGGTGCCCCAATTTCTTTCATCAATGTTTTATAGTTTTCAGAGTACAATTCTTTTACCTCCTTGGTCATATTTATTCCTTTTGGTGCAATTTTAAGTGAGATTGTTTTCTTAATTTCTCTTTCTGCTACTTCATAATGTATTCACTTTTAAGTCTTTCTGTTTCAGGAACACCTGGATGGCTCAGTCAGTTAAGCATCTGACTCTTGATTTTGGCTCAGGTCATGATTTCATGGTTTGTGGGATTGAGCCCCATGATGGGCTCTGCTCTGACAGCATGGAGCCTGCTTGGGATTCTCTTTCCCTCTCTCTCTCTCTGCCCCTTCTGTGCAAGTACACACACACACACTCTCTCTCTCTCTCTCAAAAATAAATCAATAAAAATAAAAAAAAAGTGTTTCTGTTTCAAATCCTTCAATGAGTATGTATATATGTCTATATATAGCCCTACTCTTTCTAAAATACTCAGCCTCCCAAACTACTGAAAGAACAGTATAGAATAGTGGATTGGGCCTGGCCCTGAGATGCAGGAGGAATGGATTCTATAGGGCCTCTGCTTTGTGATGTTGGGCAAGTCACATACCTGCTGTGGGCCTCAATTTTCCTTCAGGAAAATCCTCTGGCTTTGCTGCCTTCCACTAGTATTTAATGATGTCTGTTAGGTGTGGTGCACTGTGCTAGATATTGTACATATAATTCCATTGTGCTTTTTCCCAAACCTTAAAGTCTAAAGAGGGAGACCTAAGGTCACCCAGCAGTTTGAGTAATGAAAAGGGAATATCCAGGATTCTAGGAGAGCCCAGAGTGAGGAAGCTTCAAATCACACTGGAGGATACAAGGTACTTCCTGGAGGGGCTGACATTGATACTGAATTTTGAGTGAATTCAAGAGAAAGGGACATGAAGTCTTCCCAGGTGGGGAGAACAGCACAGATAAACTCACAGAGGCATGACACACATCATGTACTTGGAGAGGGGGATCAGCATGGGGGGAGGTGGGACATGGGGCTGGAGATATAGGATGAAGGGCCTTTAGGCCAAGCTTTGAATACCACTACTGCTAATAGTAACTATCTTTTGTTGACCGAACTGAAAATACAAGTTAAGCATATTCATATGTTTTAACGATTGGCAAAGTTAGTATTGCAGAGAGCCTAGCTTTTAACCAAATAGCCATTTCAAATCCTTACCATTTTTCAAATGTAAACAAATATTTAAAAAATCTGCTGGCTTAACTGAGACCCATTAACAAAATCAGGAGATGAGGAAGTATGGAAGTGATGATGTCTTTCCATGATATAAAATTTTACAACTGCTCATTTAAATGTTCACCAAAATGCTTTAATAAATGAGTCCACATATTAGCATATTCTTGAGAGTAATAAGAGTTGAACTGCTTAGTAGTATTTATCCTAGTGTAGTTCTCCTGAGCATAAACATTCAGGATATTTTTCATTTCTCAGCACAATTTTATAAGCATTCAAATTAAAACAATTTTTCACGGTTACTGTAGCAGTAACATATTAAAATCCTAACAGGAAAAAAAAGGGGGGGGGAGTTAAAATTAGAAATTGCAGTGGAAGAGTAGGGTGGAAATTCAGTTTTCCAGTGACTCCTGATTCCAACCACATATGACGTTCAACCATTTTTGTTAGCTGTATTTACTTGGTAAACTTAGGAGCCTTAGGAATAATCATTCACAACCTGGAAGAATTGTAAGGATTAGAAATAATGTATACATAGTGCAGAGTTTATAGAATAAATAGTTAGAAAATTGTACTATCACTTTTCAGGCTCTGTTCCAAGTGCTCTCCTGACCCCACCTCCAGAACAGGACAGATGGGGAAGGTGAACCAGTGGGGCTTTTGTGGGAGCAGAAGTGCTGGGCGAGGTGGAGCTGTAAGGGCTGCTGTTCTGAAGGTTGTTCTAGAACTCATGGAGTTAAGGAAGAGAGATAAAAGCCCCACAGGGAGGTCAGAAGTTGGATCTTGCATCATGCTGATCAGGGAGGTGGGGATGTAAATGCAAGTCAGATGCAAAGCTGGTGGCAAAGTGGAGACAAAGAATCCAGGATCAAACTGCTGAGTGGGTGAGGTCAAAGATGAAAATCTAAATTTGCATGTGGCCCAGATTTCTTTTGTGCAGTCTCAACAACTAGGAAGGTCAAGGTTGGACCCTCAAAGGAGCTGCACTGGAAAGGGTAGTTTTGAGGGCAAGCATATGTGGAAGATTTGGTCTTCGTGGTGAATGAGCTGAGATAGGATAAATAAACATGAAAAACAGTCAATGCCAAGTCTAAGGGAGAGCATACTGAGAGTTTTAACACAGGTAAATATGTTACACTGGAAAGGCCTTCCATCTAGACAATTCCCCTGCTCCAAAACTGTAGTAACCACACAAAATGGCCAAGACCATTGGGGCTGAAATTAAAATTGGCCTCTTAGATACAGTAATGGCTCTGTTCTAATGGGAATCCTGGAACCGGTAAGGCACCTCCCTCAATTCAGCACTGCTTTTCTTCTCATCTTCTTTCCACTCCAGCAGCACCAGACTAGTTGCTTCACCTCAAATCCACCCTACATGTTCTCTTGGCTTGGAGTCCAATGTTGAAACTTCCACCAGAAATAGCTTTCTCTTCTTTGTTGGACTGTTGCATCCTTTAGCATTCTCTGCCCCTTCTCTGACTGCTAAAGAAATGAATTCCCTTGTTTGGACTCCGGTAGCACTAGTTCAAACACTGGTAATGGGGGTTTTATCCACCAGGTAGGAGTGGTAGTCTTACCCACCAACTGCATGTCCCAGAGGCCAAACATTTAAATTAAACATTAAATTCTGAAAGTTTATACAAATCATTCTTTCTTCCTTTAACTGAGTTGGGATACTGGTTCAACTCATGTAGGTCTATGGAGCCAAGCAGGGAGATTGTTAGTGGGTGGTGTGTGTGTGTGTGTGTGTGTGTTGATCAAATAATATGCCTTCCTGGAGTCTTGGTTCCTTATTGGTGTTATTATGGGGATTTAATAAGATAGTGGATAGTGGATAATAAGATATAACCCAGCATGATGTTAAACAATAATTAAAATGTTTGTTAAATTCAATGTGTGGCATTCATAATATAAATACAAACCAGTCAAGTACCTTATACTGAGTTTTAGGGATAACATTTGCCTCAAGAAAGAATTATGACTTTCTACAGTATCACATTGTCCTTTGGATAAATTCTCTGATGTCACAAAAGAATAAGTCACACTCCCCTATTGTAGTAATTTTCCTGGAGTGATAAAATGGTGATATGTAAATCTTAGTGGATATCCAATCCACAAAGAAAGATGCTTAAATTAATTGTATAAACTTATTTTTCTCGGTTGTTATTTCTCTTCTAAATTCTGATTTTCAGTTTATCATTCAGATGGATGAACAATTCCAATGTTTTGTTCTTTTTCCATGTCTTGTCAGCTTGATTGCATTCAGACTCCCACCATCCTCTGTTCAGGGCATGAGTGATACTTCTTGCATGATCTTCACCCTTGAAAATAATTAAAAAAACAAAACTTAAATGTGAGAAGGCACAATTCTGTTGGCGATTCTCCCATCTCCATCTGTCCTGCCCAAAAAATGTCTGCTTTCTGTACTCACAAGACATTAGTCTTTTGGCACTATTATCTGGAGCAAATAATGCTGAATGTAATAATAGCAAATGATTTGGCATGTACATCAATGTGGAAATAGGCTTTACAGATGCCCAGTAATGTACCTGCAAGAATACATCATCTTTTAAAATGTGCATCTTGAACATACTTACGTTCAGCCAAGAAAACACCACATCCATTATTAGAAAGGTAGAGTGGTTCTTTGTATTCTGGAAGGGTTATTGATAGATGATTGCTATATTTAGCCATGGACGCTAACATTTCACTTAAGGAGAAAAGAAAAGCCCTCTATTCAGGGAGAAAACCAAGAATTGAGGTATTTTAAGTTCTCTGCCTAAAAGGAGAAAAATAATTGGGACAAAATTAATGAAAGTGGGTAACAGGATCAAATAGTAACATTCAGCTATATTTAGGACTTGAAATTGAAAATCTAAATCTACGGAATATTTGTCATTCATTAATTAGTTTGTCCAAGTTATTCCTTCTTCCGTTGACTGAGTCAGTGTACTGGTTCAGCTCATGTAGGTCTATGGAGCCAAGCAGGGAGATTGTTAGTGGGCTGTGTGCGTTTGTGTGAGTGTGTGTGTGTGTGTGTGTGTGTGTGTGTGTGTGGCAGTAGGGTAAAAGTGGGCAGCTGGGGAGATGGGAAATCCCAAGACCAGAGGGAGAAGAAATAAAGATTGAAGAAAGGTCAAGTTTAAGAAGACAGAAGTGGAGACCTTTGTTTCTACAAACTGAAGATTTAGAGAGAAAAGAACAAGAATAGAGTAGGTTGATGAGAGACACTGAGAAATCCTGAGCACCTGGGTGGCTCAGTCAGTTAAGCATCCAACTTCTGCTCAGGTCATGATATCGTGGCTCGTGAGTTTGAGCCCTGTGTGGGGCTCTGTGCTGACAGCTCAGAGCCTGGAGCCTGCTTCAGATTCTGTGTCTCCCTCTCTTTCTGCTCCTCCCCCACTCATTCTCTCTCTCTCTCTCTCTCTCTCTCACAAAAATACATAAACATTAAAAAAAAAGAAAGTTCCAGGAACAATTTGAATCTTCATTCATTTAGTCACTCACTCATTGATTGATCAATGAGTTCAGAATACAATTATTCTATGCCTACTATGTATTGGGCTGTATGCTATGTGATAGGAATACTCTACTTTATAGAAAAACATACAAATAAATGCCAGGGATGAATGAAGAATTCTGAAAATACTATGAATATTCAAAGACTTTTCCTCAAGAAATGTTTCCCTTGGATTCTGAAGGATAAGTTTCCGAAGCTAAGAAAGAGTGAGCCCAAAGTTTCCATCCAATCCTGTAGCTTTATGAAATTGAGTTTATCATTTTTTTATTATAGCCCTCCATCATCCACTTGTAGGGGGTGATAAAGGAAGAAACAAGTAAAAAGATAGAGAGAAGAAAGGGGGCACTGGGGCAGGTAGAAGGAAACTATCTTGATGGGATTTGTAACTCCTCAGTGAATGGTTGAACGGCATTAATGGGGCCTCGTGGATTATTCTTTCTTCTCTTCCACCTATTCTCTGGTTAGTACTCAAGTACTTCATATTTCATCTACATAATGAATATCAGGTGGCAGTGAGATAATGGTTAAAAGGACTGAGTTTGGATTCAAGCAGTTCCAAATTCAGATCTAAGAGTTTTCATATCTGTGGGGCTCAGTTTCCCATATATAAACTGAAGGAATTGGGCAGGGGGAACCCTAGAGGCCCTTTGGGCTTCAACACCAATGCTAAAAGGAAGGTGACCACATCTGTGAGATGGCCAAAGGTTCACATGCTTTCTGATGGGGGGTGATGTCATGGTCCACACATAGAGACCACCAGTGTAGGAGTTGGATGGGGCCTCACAGATTGTATCATTCATGCCTTTTCTTTTACAGAGCAAGAAACCAGGATTAAGTCTCAACCCTTCTCAATATCCTTCTTATGATGGCTATTAGTTATTAATTATGTATACCTTGCATTTCTCAAGAGAGAAGGGAAAAATGCATATTCAATGAATCTGGAAGAGATTGGGTAGGCTGATTGAAAGGTTTGCCAGTCATAATATATAGGCATACCCTTAAAATCAAATGAAAAGCAATAGATGCTTTAAACTGAGACAGACTTTAAGTAACTGAGAGAGGGCCTAGGAACATCAGCAGCATCATGGTCTTAAAACCTCATGGCCTGGAAATTCAGTATTTAAGAGACCCTCTGTGCAGAGCAGCTGTTTGGTTCCGCCTCTGATGACAACTCTTGTCTTTGCTTCTTAATATCTAATTCAGTAGAATCATCTCAGTGGGATAAAATGATTAAAGAGGTAAAACAAAACAAAACAAAACAAAAAACCCCACAGTGTGTAAAATTCTGGTAAATGTTTTTAAGGATGGAAAATATAAAAATCCATTGTATTTATCTTTTCTTTTCTTTTTTTTTTTTTTGGTAGATTGTAGAGTGTCAGTATTATTAGCCATTGGTCATGAACCTTTAAGTTTCTGTTAATAATACCCTTGGGCTAATACACCTGTGGGATCCATTGTGCTATTGTTTTCTTTTGCTGTTATTTAATTTCAGTTGGCTGAAATTACTCATTAATCTTTTTTCTCTTTTTAATAGCAAGTTTTTTGGCACTACTATCATAGCTAATTGCTTTATTTCTGCATTTTTACTTTGCTTGGGTAGCCACAGCTGCTAAGTGAATTGGGATTTGAATATAAACATAAACCAGAAAGACTTTCACCAAGTAAGAACACTGGTAATGAAAGAAATATTTGTTATTAGTCATCACACAAATGATACACTTGTGCCACATCTATCAGGCATCATGTAGAGCACATTATGGAGGTTGTTCATTGTTCACAACACATTTAGTATGGTTAGCATTTTCTAGCCCTTCACCAAGAACTTCTGGTTGTGTTTACCAAGGTAATGAATAGAGCTCTGAAATAATAGTTTGCAGATTAATACACATAGGACAAGTTCTCCAACCAAAGAATGTGCGCACATGTGCATACCATTGTGGAGAAAGCTGTAATGAAATGGGGCACCAGCAGATTTAACATCTAATTTTGTTGGTAGCTTGCCACCTGGCTTTGGGAAAGTTTTTTTCTCCCACTGTGGGCCTCAACTCACTCTTCACTTTTGTATAATAAATGTTGGGGCTACAAGATTTATGAAATATCTTCCAGTTGTGAAACTGCAATGTCAACACTGCGATACAGACTAGTGGTATACCCCAACACCTAGAGTAGAACCTGGCATACAGTAGGTTTTCAAAATATTTATTTAATGAATTAATGACAGACTTGGGTTATATTGGTTGACTTTTTAGGACTACTTATTCATGTACTATTTTTACCAAAAATAATATTGAGCATTCGTGTATTTGGAATTTGAGGGAGGGTATAGGGTAAAGAAATGGCTTTATTACAAATGATTACATACCTTTGAGACAGCATTTTTATGGTGCATTTTTAGACGAAAGCTTGCTGTATGTTTGGTCTGCTCTTATCACCTGAACTCAGGGATTGGGTTGGTCTTTATAATGATCCAAACCAGATTTAAGAAGTTAATTTTGCATGTCATTTGCCATGTGATTTCTTATCCCCAGAGTGAAAAGAGACAATCAGTTGATCAGTGTTTCCCAATATTCTGTTTGGACTGATTATTTCAACCTGTGTGCAATGGGGACCTAAACATTAATGAGATTGGCACACCCCATTTTAAGTGGGCATTATGCCAGTGTAACAGATGGGCCTTGAAATTGTCAGTTGATAGCTTGTGTATAAATCTCTAATATTGTCAAGTGGACAAAGTCTTTAACAAGAAATGTCAAAAATGTTTGTCAGTTGGCTTCCAGATGCCTTACCCATGCATCATTACTCTGCCTCACCATTCTGTAGGTCTCTATAGACTCGTAATAGTCTCCAGAGAAATCACTGTTGAAGTATGTGGATAAAGTATTCCTTGGCAAAATACACCCAGATGACCAGCATTCTCTTCTGCCATTTCTCATCGTTCATTGACTGTTTCTTACCTCCATTACATACCTGCAGCCAGAATTATTTCTATTGAAACTTTATCACTTGCTGTTTTCTTCTTAGAAGGACTTTTATTTCACCTTCACTCAAGAAAAAGAATGAAAACCTCACACATAGTAGGTAATCAAGATATGTTTGCTCTCAGAGGGATGCTGCCTAATCTCTATAGCATGGTTATTCTCACATGGCTTTGACATGTTGACTCATCATTTTTTTGTCCTTTGAAATTTTTGTCATGTACTTTATTCTTCTTTCTTGTATAACTAATTTCTTTCAGCCACCTAAGCCCTTTGTGAAAGTATAGCCCTCCTATTAACCTGCCTACGAGATACTTGAACCTAGGCCTGATTATTTATAGTCTTTGCCCAAGACTAAACACTGAACACATTTGTTAACTGCCTTGTGATAATCTTGCTGCCTCATCAGGTCACTTAGGATCCTGTTTATGTTATCAGGATTGCTGATTGATGCCTTTCATTTGCCAAGTAAAATGGCTTTGTGGCCATGGAAAAAAGGTTTATTTCATCAAAATCATTCATATACTTATCAGGTATTAAATAAAACCTTCTAAGTTCCACACGCTGTTCTAGATGCTGGAGATACAACATTGAACAAATAGACATAGCCTTAGACCTTGTGGAGCTTACATTCTGGTGGCAGTTTGAAACTGATATCCTCAGGAGAGACTTTGACCATTTTACAGTGAATACTCATTTATAATGATGAGTTGACTTTAGTATTGTCAACCAAAAAGAGTTCTAAATGGCCAAGTGTTATTTTGTATAATAGATCATCAGTTACAAAAGATGAATAGTAAGAAAATAACGGGGCACACACAAAAAAGTCACAAATTCAATTTATATCCAGCACTCTGGAAGAACACAGTGAATATATGGGGGGAAAATCTATGTGAACTGGTAATTGATTTGACATATTTAGCAAGGCTCTTTAAATTGTTAATTGTAAGGTAATACATTGTTGTTAACTAACCCAATCATTTATATTGTTTCTGTACATTCTAGTAAGAACCAAAGCTAGAGAATCTGAATATGCCTACATAGCCAATCAATTACATGGGTTAACCAGAATTAGGCTGGAATGTCAATATTGGTGGTTCTCCTCTCATTCGATTGTGTAATATAAGTCGTATGGCCATATTATTGTCCAAACTAGGACAGTTTTTTGATGGTGAAATGGAGCACCCCAATATCAGGGATCTAAGTCCACCCAATTCTTGGCATTTTAAAGTAGCAAATTACCAGGCTACTTAGTGTATTTCCCCTCTTCCAAGTTAATCATCAAGCAGGTTCATTATAACTAGGTCAAATAATTTCTTAACACTTTCATGAAGTCCTTCTGTTGTTAAAACCTTTCCCACTTTGTGTATGTATTGGTGAGAGAGGCTAGACTCTTTCCTTCCTTCCTTCTTTTCTACCTTCCTTCCTTCCTTCCTTCCTTCCTTCCTTCCTTCCTTCCTTCCTTTTTTTTTTTAAAGGGGAGCAGTGTGAAGCCTTCTAGCCTTGTATTCATAAAACCTATGGGCTAGCTAACTGCCCAACCTCATCTGTGCTCCCATTACACCTGTGATAATCTCTACCTTATGCCTTACAGTATCTTTTAAAATCATTTATGTTTCTATCACCTTTAATAAGCTCTATGCTTCTGTAGGGCAGAGATCATGTTTTATTCATACTTTAACCTCGCTGTGCCTGTGGTTGCTCATTTTTAAAATACAGATAATAATAGTACTAACCTCCTAGAATCTTACAAAGATAAAATTAATTAAAACATTTGGAATTCTTATAATAGTGTCTGGCATATAAGAAGCTTTTAGTAATCCTAGCTCAATATTATTGTCATCATTATTTCTTATCATAGTGCCCACAGTCAATGTCATATATACAAAAACATGTATACTACATAGTATTAATTCATCAAACATTTATCAGCATTTCCTATATTGAAGACACCATACACTACCAAAATGAGTCAGGAGCCTATTTTTTAGTAAGGATGGAGAAGAGGAATGAGATATGCAGATAAATAATTATAATACAAAATAGAAGGTAATAAGTGATCTAAGACAGGGAAAGATACAGCAACATTGTTTTTTCTAACCGAGAACATTTTCAGATTGAAAGATTCAGGAAGACTATGGGAGTGAGATGGAAGTGTAGTTGAATCTTGAGGAAAATATAAGATTTGCATATGTATACATTTGTGTTATTGGTGCAAGGAGGTGAAGATATTATAAGGATGACTATGTAAGTAAAAGTATGGAAAGGGAAAATCTTGAGGTTTGCTTATGATAATGGCAAATATTGTCTGCAAGTTAAGTTTGGAGAAGATTTGAAAGGTAGTTTGGATCCAGATAATACAAAGGTCTTGAATTTTTCATTTTTAATTTTGATTTTTGACTTTACACTAAATTTATTTCCCACTTAATAAAGCATCTGGGCTTGAAAAACTGAGTAAAAATAATGAAAATTCACGAAGTCAGAGGTTCTCCCTATTGCCATTCACTGTAGATAATGAGAAGGTGGCTATATAAAAAATCATCCTAGACCATTGGGTTCTGAGCTTGGGTCTGCTCAACTATGTGACTCTTATCAAGTCAAGTACTCTTCCTGCCTCTCCATTTGCAAAATGGTAAATATTAAGGTTGTATATAGATCATTCTAATGGTGTCTTCTTTCCTGAAACTTTTGAGAGGGAAAGAATATGTAATGGGTGCAGTGTTAGGACCAGAAATTATTTATCCCAATGAAATAGGTGATTGTTCCTAAGGACCAACTCTACTCTCACCCTTAATTCTACTTCCTAAACCTATCAAATTTTAAAGAAAGCCCAAGATTTGTGATTTTTCCAAATATTTGCTTGGGCGTGCGATGGGAGAGCCTAAACATTAGTAGATGCTAGGTTGTGGCCTCTGCAATCCCATACTGGAGTGTTTTAATTCCCCAGTGCTGAATGGAGGCAGGCTTTGCTGAGCCATAGCAGTTCAGCAGGAGTCCTCTGCTACTAAATGTCCATGTTTGGCGGAACCCTCATGATTAATATTTGTAATCATGGCCCTAAGGCATTGGAAAATCCCAGTATGCTTTCTGAATCACCAGAAGGAGACTGAATTATAGTCTGCCTCAGGTTTCTTGTTGGGAGTCTATTTTACTGCATTTCAATGGTTTGATAATTGGGATTAGAAGTCTACTGTGGAGGGATCTTTGTGTAATCTGAAGTGTGTGATTAATTTGCACATCTCTCTCTTTAACCACTCCAGATAACAGAGTGTTCTAGGATCCTTTTTATGCCTGAAAATAAGACTTATACTTAAGGAGAGTATATTATCTTAGGAGAATTTGGACTATTGGAAAAAAAAAAGATAATAAGTACCTACTTTTTTTCCTATTAAACATTTTACAGATTAACTGTAGTGTGGGCTTTAACAAATATTCTGTTAGGAAAGTAGTGCTTCAAGGGATTGTGGCTTTGCAACCCTTCCCTAGAACCTCATATAAGACAAACACTCTTCCTCTGCACTTTTATAAAAATGATTATGGGTACAGTGTTAAAGTGCCTATTATCAATAAGGTAACATCCCACCTTTGGGGACTTTGCTGCTTGGTAGATTGTTGAAAAGAAGCTAAAAAGAACACCTCACAAAGTCCTCAGTGGCTTTGTTGGGAGAACTTTAGAAGTGTTGGAGCCTGTTGATGGAACAATTTTGAGGTCAAGGCCAAAGAGATCTTAGGGAAGGAAGCAAACTCCGAGTCTGAGTAGCAGAGAAGCGGGAGAATATTAACCTTTAGTACCTCCATGATGACACCCATCTCATCCCCAAACAAAACAAAAACAAATAGGAGAATGCAAAGAGAAATATAAAGTCAGGGGAAGTGGGTAGAGGAAGGGGAAGCATACATCTGGAAAGTTACTGCAGCAAGTAGGAAGAGAACCCCAAACTGTGACCACTAAATAGGATTCATGAATCTCCTCTTCTCTCCCTTCTGCTTCTGAATAAAGCCATATCTAGCTCAGAGACCCTAGCCGCCTCTAAGGCTTCCGTAATCCGTCCTGGAAAATCGTACGAAACTGATGCACAATCCCAATCCGATCCATTTTCTAGTTAGCAAAGGAAAATCCGGTCCGGCGTTTATTTTTAGCAGCGCTTCCCAGTGACCGAATGCTACAGCTCCTCAGCTAGGATAACTGAGGACCGTATTGGGGAGAGCGGCGAAGGGGGCGGGGGAGCGGGAGGCGGCGAAAAGGGGAGGGGGACGCCCTGCGCATGCGTGCCAGCGCCCATGCAAATCAGCTGTACATCCAGGGAGCAAAGTGGGATGATCTGTCACTACACCTGCAGCACCACGCTCGGAGGACAGCTCCTGCTGGCAGCTTCCAGACCCAGGTAAAAAAAAAAAAAAAAAAAAAAAGAAAGAAAGAAAACAAAAAAATCTGAGCGGGCACCATGCATGCATTTCAATACCAGATACGCGTCGCAACCCATCCCCTGTAGAGGCAATCTGCTGCTGCTAAGTGTCCTTTGGTGCCTGATTGCAGCTTCAAGGTTTAAGAAATCCCATCTTTCAGGAAGCCTGAGGGGAAGGAAGGAAGTACGGGCGAAATCATCAGATTGGCTTCCCAGATTTGGGAATCTGAAGCGGGCCCACATCTTCCGGCCAACTTCCATTGAACTTCCAGCACTCGAAAGGGACCGAAATGGAGAGCAAAGGTATGTGGTTGTCCCCATCGGGGGACTTCCCGCTGGATGTGCGTGTGGCCAGGGCAGTCCTCAGCGAGGGGACTGCAGTGCTTGGGGAGCGAGCATCATACTAGGTCGATAGGAGGAGATGCTATGTCCGTTGCAGCACCAGGGGAGTGTGGCAGGAAGGCGACTTCTTTTTAACTCCCACAGCTTGGAAGACAGTGTTTAATACTCCATCAGTTGCGTAGTGAAGTGTGATGAGTTTTTTTTTTTTTTTCTTTTTGGGTGGGTGGGGGGAAAGTCTTTAGATGATGGGGGAGGAGAGATGTGTTGGTAAAGCAGTTTCTTTTCTGTAGAGTGGATGGGCTCAAATAATATATTTCATTTGCTTTAGGATTGCTGGCAGGCATGTTTGTATCTGATATACAGTAATGCATTGCTATTAAAAAATGTTTGGATTTCTTCACCCCCACCCCATAAAGATGGTATTTCTGGGCGTGTATGACCACATCCTACTGCATTTTGAATATATATCAGCAGACAAATTGGGTCTATTTGAAACAGTGTGCGTTAGAACTGACCTCTAAGGAGAACAGTGTATCAGAGTACTGCTTGGCTCCCAAGCGTGATGCATTTACTAGTTCTGGACATGTATATATTAATATTCTCCTCATAAGCAAATCTGCATACTATACACATACGAACTGGTAAATGAACTATAAAAATCAACTTGTGATGCCATATTTAACAAACAAAATGACTATTACAGTTGTAAGGCTGATTATCCTTCGGGTTTAACTCCATCTATGCAGGTTTCTTCCTCCTCCTCCTCCTCCCCCTCCTCCTCCTCTTTCTCCTCCTCTTCCTCCTCCTCCTCCTCCTCCTCCCCCTTCAAACACCCACCAGGTTGCAAGAACCTTGAGTGATGTGGTCAGATACCCAGTAGGAATATTGGATGTATTTAATTCTGGTGAAATCAGAAGAAATGATGTCAACTTTTATGAAACTATATTCATTACCCAGAACTCGAGAAGCTATATTTGAAACAAGGTTTTATTTTTAAACCAGGAATGTCAGTCATCGTGGCAATGTGCTCAGATCAGGGAATGGTGGGGGGTTACCTATTTCTGAGCTGACTAGTAAAAACAGAGTGTCGAACAATAGCAGGTATATGTTCAGTAAAGTATTTTAAGTATTTAATTAGAAGAGTTCAGTATTTGAACCTAGGAGAGCATTTACAGTATGAAAAGAACTGAATTAACATGGATTTACACTAGTTGGCAATTTTCAAATTAGACAGATTATCTTTAGGATTTGCTGATGGGCATTTCTATGTTCAATAATGATGTACCTACATGAGAGAGTCCATGTCTCTTATATAGATGAGGCATATATTTATTAACTCTTGTGTAATCCGTTTTTAAATGAGAAGCCAGTTTTAACTCATAGAGATCTGTAATATTCTAGTTGATTATTTCTGGAACATAAGTTAACAACAGAGAGTATCATTTTACTCTAAAGCAGTTTTTTTTTTTTTTTTTTTTTTTTACTTAGAAGACACCTGCTATTTGGTTATTAAACTTTATTTGGCAAGGGTTCTGAGTAACACTTTTGCTTCCAATTTATATACTAATCTTTGATCCACCATATACAGAGGATGTATCTCTTAGTGATTGTTTTTTACTTCCCTTCTTTGCCCATAAAATATGCTACATGTCACTCAAAGTGCCAGGTGATTTATATCTCAGGTTGATAACAATAGCGTTCTAGCCATTAAGTACTGCCAATCTTGGGAATTTGGAATGGAGAAAGAATCTCAGAAATGTATCTGAGAAGAATCAGGCCAGAAGTTGTATGCCAATCCAGATCGCAGTGATACAGGCATGATTCACAGCACTGACCCAAAGGCAATGAAGAATTTTGCCTTTATTGTGGTCGTTTTGCAGTGGTACCAAATTGCTTCAGGCACAAGACACAGTGAAAGTCCTTTTGCATTTAGTTCTTAGACTTCCTTTAAAAAACCGAATTAACCAGGTAGTGATCATATTAAGAATGGCTAATTACTTACACATTAGCTTCACTTTCTAAGTTGAGGCAAATGGCACAGGAAAAATGGTAGCTAACTTGAAATTTTTATTATAGAAGAAAAAAAAGTATATTGAGAGAAGTATATCCATATCTCATTCTAATTGATGCATCTTTCATACTTTATGCTCTCATGCACAAACTTCCTTCCCCCACAGATTTAAATCTAATTCTAGGAAGACATTCTCAAATGTAAGTACATATAATTTTCTTTTCTATTGGAAACTCTTTTAACATAGATTCAAAGAGTGTTACTGAATGATTCAGTTGAGGGTTCAAGAGTTCTTCATTTCAGAAAAAAAAAATCTAATGGCCCAATTAATCTTGAATCTTGTTGCCAGCATTTGACAACCTTCACATTACCTCCAGCATTTGAAAACCTTTCTTAGAACACTTGTCCAGAGTCTCTAGCAGAACATCAGGTTACAAATAGGATAAAAATTTTTTGCTTCCTTATTACTTTGCATCACTTCCTATCATCCAGGGTAAGGAGGAGAGGAAAATAAATCAATTGACCTAGCAACCAATCATGATCTAATTTCAGTGATTTTTATGCACCATGATAATTAATATTGCCTCAAAGATTTGGGTTGGTTCACAGTCTGACCAGCTTTGACAGAATTTATGTCTTGCGGTGGTTCACAAACTTTGCTACACATTAGAATCATCTGGCATGCTTTTTTTTTTTTTTTAATTTTTTTTTTCAACGTTTATTTATTTTGGGGACAGAGAGAGACAGAGCATGAACGGGGGAGGGGCAGAGAGAGAGGGAGACACAGAATCAGAAACAGGCTCCAGGCTCTGAGCCATCAGCCCAGAGCCCGACGCGGGGCTCGAACTCACGGACCGCGAGATCGTGACCTGGCTGAAGTCGGACGCTTAACCGACTGCGCCACCCAGGCGCCCCTCATCTGGCATGCTTTTTAAACATCCTCATGCCTGGCCAAATCCCTACCACTGACATCAGAATGTTGAGGTGTAAGAGAGGCACAGGTATTTTTTAAAGATGCCAGGTGCAGCAATGTTTGGACACCACTAATTTGGATTCTTGATAATCAAAATGTGATTTGAAGACTAGCTTTTTAGAAGTACAGAATCTGGATTTTTATTCTAGGCTTACTGGACCAGAATCTGATTTTTAACAACATCCCCAGGTAATGTACATGCCCATTAAAGTTTGAGAAGCCTTGACTTAGAGTGACGCAAGAGGTTCTCTGTCCCTCTCTCTCATCTTCTTTTTGCCTTTTTCTGCCTGCACCACATCTTTTCTTTGTCTAGCTAGGTTCTAAACCTCCGGCTGGCATATTAGAAACACCTGTGGAGCATTTAAAGCATAAAGATGCTTAGGGCACACCTCTAGACATTCTGATTTAATTGGTTCCGGAGTGGAACCTGGGTGTAGGTATTTTTGAAAAGCTCCCTGGTGATGCTAATAGCTAGCCAGAATTAACCACTGGTCTAGGTCTTTGCTATTCAAGGTGTGGCCAATAGACAAGCAGCATTAGCATCATCTGGGAACTTGTTAGAAATTCAGAACGCCAGGCCCTACCCTAGACTTACTGAATCAACATGCATTTCAGTAAAATCTGCTGGTCATTTGCATGCACATTAAAGTGGGAGAAGCACAGGTCTAGGTCTTAGGGAACTGATTGTATCTAAGACTGCCACCTCCGTATAGAGGATGTGATATCCTCTAATCAGTGCGGAAGCTCCTGGATATGTGGTCATGTTATAGGTCTTTGGTTGCTTTTGGAAAGATTGGGAATGAGATGGAAAAGACATTGCTTGTTTTATGGTTAGATCAGAAAATGGATTCACTTTTAAATACCCTCTCTGCTCTTCCTCAAGCCATTTAACTTTCAACCCCCGATTATCTTTGAACACTTATTCTGTAGGTCCATTCTGAGCTTCTGACAATATCCTGGTATTAACCCAGGGTAGTGTGATATTAGACTGCTTAAATCAAGGTATGTCTTAGAGTGAATATTGCCTTAACCTCTTCCCATGGGCCTATGGCCCTGTTTAACTCCTTTGAGATTTATTTGATGTGCCCCTTGCTCCACAAAAATCTTCCCTGACCTCCCTGCCATCTAATTGGTATTTTGTTGGCATACTTTATGTGACCTAAGTATTGTTTGTCTCCCACATAATGCATTTCCTACAATCAGCATTGCAATCTTTGTGTTCTTTATTTAAACAAGTATTTACTGAATACCCGCTATATTCTCAATGTGTCTGCTTCTGAGACTAAAAGAAAACTAAGATGCAGTCCCCAGTCTTAAAGATCTCCTTCTCCTGACTCCACTAATAGATTAACCTTCCTGCAGGCATCATCTGAACTTCTTACACTCCTGCAGCTACCCAGCTGCCTACTTCAGCTAAAACATTTTTGTTTACCATAGCGGAGTTCTGGTTACATATGTTGGCCTGAATGGCCTGACTTAGTTTACCATGCCATGTTCATGCATTCAGTAGAGAGTAAATCAAGAGAGGTGAAAGATGTTTGGGTACCAGAAACATCAGTTTGATTCCAGAACATAGAAGGCAGTGACCTGACCTGCTTTCTCTGTAGAGAACTGCACATGTATTCCCAGTGAAGATTCAACTCTCTTCTGGGTTTCACATCAACCATTAGAGTCGAACCAGGGGCATGAACCAATATATTTAAGGCACAGAACAGTTGTTTCTCTGAAACCAGAGTGACTCACTTTGTAGGAGAGAAGGGAAATGTATCTGTAGTAACTACTTGAGCAGATCTGGGAAGTGATTTTAAGAAAAGCTATTTCATGCTTTAAAAAAAAATCCCAAACTCTGAGGCCATTGTGGTGGGATAGGTAAAATATAATGCAGTAAAAAACATAACAATAGAAGAGGCATTGGGCATGAGATCCTTTTTGCTACCCCAGCTCTAATAAGTAACCTTGGGCAAATCATTTTCTTTCTCTTCTGAGTCTCATGATTCTTACGTTGTAAAGGGAGTTCATTTCATTGAATTCAAAAGGTTTACTTAGTTGCTGCATTGTTCCAAGAGCATTGTTAAATGCAGGGTATGGGGATATAAATAGTGCATTGACTTGCCCTCTAGGAGCTTCCTTCTGTTCTGGAGACACATGAACAGACTCAGGAGCTGTTTATTTCCAACATCGTATGTCTTTTCCTTATTCATTTTTCAGTGCTGGTGGTTGCCCAGAGGCTAGAGTATAAAGTCTTACAGTGATTAATGGCCTCTATAGGGACACTTGACATTCCACAGCAGCAGTGCCTACCTTTTGTTCCCCTTTTGGTTTATCTAAACAAAATTATTGTGTGGGGAAAACATCTGAACTCAAGCTAAGTATCTATTCTAAAAGCGGTCTGGCTGACCAGCTACCTTGCCAGTAACCTACTGTCTGATTTAGGCGCTTATTGTCAGGTGTGTTAGCATCAGGAATGAGCCCAGAGGTGGCAGCAAGCAGTGCCACCCCTTACCTCTGTCTCTATGCCTTTAAGTTTCTGAAGTACTGACCCTATTAGGTATGCTGTCTTGTACCCATTACATGGACCAGTAGTGGTAAATTGGATTTTCTGACTTGTCACGTTTTAACTGCCGCAAATAACATTCATGAGACACTTTGTATTCTTTCTAGGGGCTTTTAAGACATATCATCTCCCTTCAAACCCTGTGATTAGGCATTTTAACTTCATTTTATAGATAGCAAAAACAGAGGCTCAGAAAGACTAAGTGACTTAGGCAACTCATCTTTGTTTCTCTGTGAAATAAGAATTACTGTACCCACCTCAAACCCCGCACTATAATATCATGATTATGAAATTAAACGCATACCAGTAAAGCATGCAGAGTTCTGTAGAATCACACTTAGTCTTTTGTTATTATTAGATGTGTTTGTCTTTTCCCTAGAATGTGAGATCCTGGAGGGAAGGAATTGGTCCTTTGCTACCTTTGTAGTTTTAGAAGCCAATGTGTCGCATGGATACTCAACAAATCTTCCCCGTTGATTTCTGCAAAGGCTTTAATTTACTAAAAGGGATTTCTTCTGTGCTTAGTCTATATTTCTATAGTAACTCCTTGAACACCTGAATTTGTATCTGTTTTGCTAGGACTTAGTTGTGAGGCAGTTATATAATAACATCGTGTGGGTTTGGGGATGGGGATAGATTGGGTCAAGTATTACACCTTGAATGGTTTAAAATACAGACAGTGTAAAATCTGATGACTAATAGCATTCTCCATCAGGGGTGCACATCAAAATCATTGGGTATGCATGGTACACAGCACTGGGATATTTAAGAAGCACCTCAGATGGTTAGGGTGTGCATTCTCAATTAGGAACCAATAGATAAGCCATGGGGGGGAATTAATATGAAAATATAACATGTACCTGAGTCACTCATCAGGAACACTACAGGACTCCCACTGCCTGGATCTTGACTATTATTATCTTAAGTGTTAAGAGAGTGTGACACATAGACAAGAGACCTAATTCCTGTACTATAGGCTTGGGATAGAAAATAGACAGGTCAATAGACTGTGGGTGTCTGAGGCTAAGAAGACACATCGTTTCCCCCAATTATCTTCATCTCTGCATTGGCATCCTTGCACTCAGAACATGGTGGATTTTTTTCCCAGGATCTATGTTTATAGTTCTAATTTTAGTTTGCTCTTCTCTCCAGTTACTTTTTCAAACAATCTCTGTCTCCTTGTCTTTGGGAATGTGGGATTCCCACCCCAGAGGAGGCCATGGTATTTCGCTCCTGTGATACAATTGAGGGTACCTTGGAAGAAGTCCCAAAGGACACCTGTTGCTCCTCCACAGACCCTTGTTCTTTTCCCCTTTTTTACAAATCATAGACTGGCTTCTTAACTGAGACAAACCCCATCACCAGTGATTCAGAGAGTGCAGATAATCAAAAGTGGACTTTAAACTATGCAAAAGAAGGATAGGAAGTTGTTATTTTGTAGTTGGGGTTTTTGTTGCTCTCCTCATTGTGGATTGCCATTAGCCTGAGAAGCAGCCCAAAGGGACGGGACTGCAAAAAAACAAACTCAGAAGCTTTTTTTTTTTTTTTTTTTAATTTTTTTTTCAACGTTTATTTATTTTTGGGACAGAGAGAGACAGAGGATGAACGGGGGAGGGGCAGAGAGACAGGGAGACACAGAATCGGAAACAGGCTCCAGGCTCTGAGCCATCAGCCCAGAGCCTGACGCGGGGCTCGAACTCACGGACCGCGAGATCGTGACCTGGCTGAAGTCGGACGCTTAACCGACTGCGCCACCCAGGCGCCCCTAAACTCAGAAGCTTTTACAGGCCATTCAGAAGATAACTAAATGTATCAGATTCCCTTTACCAGAAGGTAGGAGGAAGCAGCAATGCCAATCTGCCAATAATGTGTCCATCTCTTCCTACCCCATTCATTCTTACAGTAATCACCCGTGTGAAATGGTTTTTCTTGAACCCTTAAATACTGATAATATTCAAACAGGTGGAGCAAACCTCAACACAGGGCAAATTGGGACATTCTTTTTCAACTTTTTGGAAACCAAAAACCTAGATATGTTTCTGGCTTTAAAAAAAAATGACATAATCATTCTAATTGTTAACATCTAGAAAGTTTAAAATTAAATTATTCGAGCAGTTTTCTCCTAAGGCACTTCTTTCATTTCAAAATATTTTTAACATTTCTAGTACTATTTAAAATTGAATTTGATTTGCTTCTTTTTCTCTTCTGGGATTTAAAGGAGAAGTATTTGCTACGTGTCAAGAGAAAGGTTGCCATGCAAATCATGCTTCATTTGCAAGTCTACAAATGATCTAAAAGGAGATGACATAGGTACTTTTTACCTGTGGACTTTGCATTGGCATCAGCATAAAAAAGCAAAGTGATGATGCAAATAGAGCAAAACCCTCAATAATACTGAGGCAAGGGAGACAACTAAAGCAATTTTAAAACAAGGCAGTTGGTTGATTTATTTAATAAGCAGTACTTATTGATTACCTAGTATGTGTTTGGATTCTCTGAGTTTTTCAAACTGGGGCATGCACACTAAAGGGATTGCAAACTGATGTGATCCACTGAGGCACAGAAAACATGCTGCATGTTCTGATGGAATACAACTAAAACCATGAAACAAACTCTTAACAAACTGCGGATTGATGGAGGGAGGTGAGAAAATGAGTTAAATAGGTGAGGGGGATTCAGGAGGGCACTTGTGATGAGCACTGGGTGTTGTATATAAGTGATGAATCACTGTATTTTACACCTGAAACTAATATTATAGTATGTTAACAATCTTGAAACAATAAATAAATAAATAAATAAACAAATAAAGTACTTTAATTAAAAAACACACAACAAAACTAATATTGGGCTAGATGCTAGAAAACCTCCCTTCAGGTTCTAGTCCCTGTATTCAATGGAGGAACTGGGGAATAATCTCTTCCATCTCCTCTTTGGAGCTCAGGGTCCTAAGTCTTTGTTTTTTTTTTCTTTTTAACTTGATTTGCCTATTGTTTTCTATTTTCTTATTACAGAGAAACTGCTTTTTCAGCTACTTTGTATTCTTCCTTTACTTGGTCCTGTTTAGACTTGACGTCTACGGAAAATACAACGGGTTGGTCATTACTACCACATTAATTTTTAAAGACACACTATAGGTCTGAGCTAGATTTTTAATACTGTGAGTTGTGTGACTGACATTGCTAGGTCTATTGCTGAGTTGAGCAATTTATTTGGTTCCAAGTGAGAAAGGACTAAGATGAGGAGGTCAATTGCTACTTGGCTGGCATTTGTAGATTGCATGATTATGACCACATATAGGCCCAGGTATGTCGGAACTGAGTGGGGGCTGCGGGAGCCTTGTGGCAAAGACCCTGGCTGGGGAATCTGAAGATTTGGATTGAATCCTGCTTCCTGCCCCAACTGTTAATTTAGAGTTGCGCTGTCTTTGTTTCTTCATCTGTGAAACAAGGGTGGATTAGAGGCAAGATTCATTTCATCTCTGGGATTGTCAGAACCAGCATTTGTGAGGTATTTATGTAGGTACCACAGTGGATAAATTCTGTTTAAAAAAATTTTTTTTTCAACGTTTTTTATTTATTTTGGGGACAGAGAGAGACAGAGCATGAACGGGGGAGGGGCAGAGAGAGAGGGAGACACAGAATCGGAAACAGGCTCCAGGCTCCCAGCCATCAGCCCAGAGCCCGACGCGGGGCTCGAACTCACGGACCGCGAGATCGTGACCTGGCTGAAGTCGGACGCTCAACCGACTGCGCCACCCAGGCGCCCCATAAATTCTGTTTAAGGATTTATGGTTGGTGCCTTGGTCTCCTATTTCTTTGGCTATCTGAGTGACATTTTCTCAACATATTGTATGTTATGCTTTTTTTTTTTTATCCTCACACGGGTCTTCTTTACAATTAAGATTAGTTTATTTATAAATCAGTCATATGTGAAGTTGATTTGGTAGATACGGTTTTCTCCTTTCTCCCACCCTAACCAGCACCTCACCCCTAAAAAAAGGAAAGACAAACAGAATAATGCCAAGAAACCCAAGTGCTGAGTGTTTTACTGACGTAATAGAAGGAGATTTGATTTTCTTATAGCCCTCAATCAGCAGTAATATATTATTAAAAAATAATTGCGCTCAGTCCTTCAGTCTTCAAACAATTAAAAAACCGATAACTATCTCTTCTGATATTTGATTAGCTACAGATCATTTCAGATAGAAGATACATTTTCACTTCCAGATGAAAGTTATCCAAAGTCTAAGAGTTTCATGGTTAATAAGGTGAATTTCTTGAACGCACCAAGAATGAAATACAGTGATGAGGTGGAAATTTGACAGCCATTAACATGTTTATGAACATGAGTTACAATCAGAAATACTTGTGATATGATGATCCTTATAAAAAACAGTGATGTGGTTATATGTACTGATTTCATTAATGTAGAATTTGTATGTCCATGGACAAAGAGTAGATTGTAATTTGCAAAAAAGTGGCAATATTTGGGTAATGCTAATTGAATTATGAATGGATTTTTCCCCATTTTCAAAATTTTCACCAATATTTAAGTTTCTTGTTGTTGTTGTTGTTGTTGTTGTTAATAAAGCATAGGTACACTGGGTATTGGGTTCAGTGATAATCTTTTAAACAAATCTACTCAAACTGAACTCAAGCAAATCCATGCTTCATGGTTTTATGCTTTATTCATGTGAGACATTGAAAGGACATTTGAAGAGATAATTGCCTTTTGAAATAATGTTAATGTAGCTTTTGCTATGTACCAAGCACTGTGTTTTACTGTATATTGACTCATTTAATCCTGATAACAATCCAGTGATTCAGGCACTATTGTTGTTCCTATTTTAGGAAGTAAAAAAACCAGGGATAGAGACTGTAAGTAACTTTCCCAGATTACACAGCTAGTAAGTGGCAGACTGGCTTTATCATCTGTGAGTTTAACCCCTACTGAAAGTCGAAGGCATATTTTGCTCTAGTCTGGTGAGTCTAGACTTATCTTTGTTATTGAAAACTAGCCCATCTTTGCACACACATGTTAAATGTGTACATTTTATTAAGTTTTAGGATGCCTGATCTCTGTAGGCTCAGTCTCCCCCAAGCTTCGGGCCAGTGAAATTAGACTTGGGGCATCACTGGAAGTTCCTGCCTGGTATCAGGTGGGTATGAGAAAGAGTCCTTTGTTCTTGTATGCCTTCTGTTGACTTCTAAACCCAATGGCTTAACTAACCATGGGGTTACAATTACCATTTTTAATTTTTATCTCACCTCCAATAGCTGTCCTGCATATCTGGGAAGCTCAGTGGTATGGTAGAAAGATTATAAGGCTTGAAGTCAGAGGCTCCTGGGTGGCTCAGTCGGGTGAGCGTCTGACTTCAGCTCAGGTCATGATCTCATGGTTCGTGGGTTCAAGCGCCGTGTCGGGCTCTGTGCTGACAGCTCAGAGCCTGGAGCCTGCTTCAGATTCTGTGTCTCCCTCTCTCTCTCTGCCTCATCCCCGCTTGTGCTCTGTCTCTGTCTCTCTCTCAAAAATAAATAAACATTAAAAAAAAAAAAGACTTGAAATCAGACATAACAACTAGCAACTTATTAATCCCTATGGCTTGAGCAGGATTTGTCTCTGTGTCTTTGCCTCCTCATCTGTACAATGGCTGTTTCAAAATTGATGGGGCAAGGAAAGAAAATATATATAAAGAACCAAGTCTAAAATCAGTAGTCAATAATAACAGCTGTGGCTGTTGAGGTTATTATTTGATCCTTAGGCTTACACCTTCCTCTTTTCCTGAATGGGGCTGGATTCTTGTCTCAAACTCCTAATTATTACCTTAGCTTTGTTCCATAGAACTAGATGCAGCTATTGGTGTCCTTAATACCACATGAACATTCCTGATACATGACAGGATTCCTACTTGATGCTGGAAGCTGCTACCTTTCTTACTCTTAATGACACATTCCTTCCTTTCCCATCATTCTCCTCCTCCTCCTTTGACATGAGGTGTAATGGATCTAGAATTGGTTCCATTCCTCCTCACTCTTCTTTAGACTGCTAACCTTGCTGCCCTCAGTGGTTTTCTCCTTTATCCTGCCTAACTCCAATTTACTCATTTTTCTTTTGTTGGAGCCACCAGAATGCCATGCAACAATGGTATATTGTTCCAGACCATAGTTTTCAAGACGTAGTGTTTATATCATGCTATAAAAATTAAAGAGTAGTGACACTGATTGGTTAATCCATTGATCTGCTTGATCAGAATTTTACTAATTTGTCCCCATTGTCTGACCTAAAATGCGGTCCAGTTTCCTCAGCTTGTGTAGACAAGCTAAACTTCTCTTGTACCTTGTTATTGAGTATAGAAATAAATGTGTATTTTGCTGATATTTGAGGAATGTCAGAATAAGGGATCATGGGTAGCATTGTCATGAGGAAAACATATAGCTTAAAAGAGGAAGATTATGTCTAAAAAATCACCCCAGTACAACCACACCAGTTAGTTAGTTAATACAAAGTTGTTATTAATAATGTAAATAAATAATACATGTATACAAATAATGTATTTTTGGAAGTGTCCATTTATCCATTTCTCTGTATCACGCATATTGGTTGCCATTGGGATTAAAAATGGAAAAAAGACCTTTTCTGACCTCACGAAGACCTTATAGACAAACTTTTGAAGGTAGACACAAGCAGGAGTCTGGGAAGAGCTGACTGCTGGTGACGCATGTGAAAATTTAGATTAAAATTTAAATTTACTCTTAATATCACATCTTCTGTGTGGATTGCTCTGGCTAGGTGTTATAGGACAGAGACCAATGATTATGACAAGGTTTATACCCTTTGCTATTATACCAGATACAGAAATATAATCCATGGGAACACAGAGAAGGGAGTTGGCATTTGAGTTTGGTCTTGCAGAAGGAATGGAACTGACATATTGTAAAACTATTCCAGGCTGATGGAATAGTATAATCAAAGGTATAGATTAATTGGCAAACATGTTACAACTTGGAAAACATTAAGTGGTTGGTTAATTCATTCATCTAGCAAATATTTGTTATGCTGGATACCGTTCCAGGATACTGTTCCACTGTACTGAATATAGTAGTGAGAAGACAAAGTCCCCACCCTCATGAAGCAGGTAGGTTTGGGGACACGATACAGTGAATGATGAATCATGAAAGATTAGGGGAAATTGTGGAGGCCTGTTACAAATTACATAATGTAGATGATGATAATGTACATTTAAAACATTAATTAATATAATTATCTTTAAAAATTAGATTCCCAGGGCTTTTAGAGTATAATTCTACTTGCAAAGCTTCAGTTATTCCCTTGCTTTTCAAGAAAACATCCACTTTACAAAGCAAGGCATACCTATAAACATACTGCCATGGCCAGAGAAAATACTGTGATCCAGTATTTTACTCTATGACTTTTGCCAGTCTCTGATGCTAAGACACTTCCCTTGCTTAATGGAACAGTGAATTTCACTTCTGGTCACTTTTGGCTTTCAATCCCCTGAAATTTTTGCACTGCAAATTACAAATTGGTATTTGGGAGAAAGGTCCAGAGTATCATTTTGAAATGTGTCAGGTTCAAAAACCATACCTTGAAGGTCTATAAATTATTATCAAGTCTCAGAATTATGATTACAGGGCACAAATGACACAAGTACTAATATACGTGTATTTTGCAACTATGTTATATCAGACTCTTCAAACTCTCCTACCCTTAATATATGAAGACTCATGTAAGAAATATGTTTGACTTAAACCTTACCATCACTCTTTCAATGGCATATTTTGTTTTTCTAGCTATCTTTCTTTAGGGAAGATAAGGAAGTTAAAAAGAGTAGTTCTGAACCCAATTCTGTTTTTGATTTTTGTCTGTACATTTTCTATGTGAAGAAATTGGGCAAGGATCTCCCTAGCTATGGATTTTATCATCCATATAATGGTGCTAATAATAGTATCTATTAAAGGAGATGTTTTGAGGATTAAATGAGATGACATATTAAAGTGTTTACTACACTGCCTGGCATATAGGAAAGACTCAACAAAACATAGCTATGATTAAATATCTCAAAACTGCCTCATTATAACTTCTGGTACAAAATTATAGCCATGGCTTTTGCTGAGTCTGATGGATTCATGTTTGCTTAATTATTTAAATGAATTCCAAGCATAGTATTCCAGTCTGAACTTTTAGTTGTAACTCATCATAGAGCTGCAAAATACAGTAACCCCTCAAAGATACCACTTTTGGATCAAAGTCTTCAAACTGTTCCAGGAAGACACTTCCTGTCAAATTGGACAGCGATAATCAATGGTTGAAATCTAGAATACCATCTTATATAGAGAAGGTCTCATCCTGGCTGGTGAAAGATTTATGAACAAGATTTCGAAATTGAAGGTCAGCAGATGATTTTCATCTAATAGCCATAAGGAGCAGTTAGGCAGATGGCAAAGACAGCCTTGTCTTTTCTCTGAGCAACCTCTTTTGATCTTGACTGGCCATGAATCATGTCTCAGTGAGGAGGTGAGGGTGTTGGGAGCAGGCTGCAGCCTCCTAAGATACTCATTCCTTTAAGAATGTTTCTGGAACAAAAGAGTTATAAAGACAATCCCTCATGAATAAAATTTGAGGTGATTTCTTCCTTTGCTTTTTTTTTTTTACTTATTATTTTTGTCACAGTTCTAGAAAGCGTATTATCCAAGATAGTTTCTTGTCTCCTCCCTCATTTTTTTTCTCTTCAGAAACAATCACTTTCAACTCCTTTTGATATTTATTCTCATATTCTAAATAATATAATATTCTTGCTGCCTCTCAATTTCTCAGATCTGTTGTTGATGTCCTGCCATGGAAATGAACTTTCCATCTCTTTTCATGATCACATTCTCACCCTTACAGGCATCCTTCTAGCCTGCCATCTTCCCAAGGCTGTTACTTTGTTACTTTGGTTAGATCGGGTTTTAGTAGTTAATTATTATGACCTGGTAAATACTTTTTATGACTAACCAAGTTAAACTATCATTACTCTTCCTTTCCTCTTAAGATTTTGTGTTTTTTCTCTGATTGATAGCTGTCTTGTTTTTTTGTTTGCTCAGCTCTCTGTGTACTTTTCACTATTTAACTACAGGTCTCTCTGCCAGTGTTCTGAATCTCATCTCAAGACATTCAGTTGTAGAGATAATTCTATCAAGGTCATCTTCTTGAAGTGATCTCTCTCAGTACTTTTTGACTTGATTCTACATGTGCTCTTTTCCTTTGATGCCCTGTACATGGGTTTGATTTTGGAATCTTCCTTTCCATCACCATGGAAAATCTCTGCAGGTCTCTTTGCTTTGATCTCTTGTTCTCCTGTATCCTCTGTATTCTTCTCTCCCTTATTTTGGGGGAATAAATTTTCCAGTGACTTCCTGAAAAAAAAAAAGATACATAATAGTTAAACTTGAAATATCTGAAATATCTTTGTGATATCTGAAAATACCTTCATTCTTTCCTCATTTGAATAATAATTTGGTAAAGAATTTTAGTTTGAAAATAATTTTCCTGAAATGGCCCTGCTATAATATCTTTTTTATCTTTCACTTTGGTTGTTCTGGTCTGATGCCATTCTGATTCTTTATTTTTTGAACAGACTGATTTTTTTCTCTTTGAAAACTTACAGGATCTATTCTTTTTGGCTGAGTTCAGAAACTTTATGAAGATTTGCCTTGTTGTGGTTTAATATTTACCCATTAGGCTGGGCACTTAGCAGGCTTCCTTAATATGGAAACTCATTCTTTACATCTAGAAAACTTTACTGAATATTTTTTTCTTGGTAATTTCTTCTTCTGCCCCTCCTCGTCCTCCTCCTTTGTTATTGTTCAATTCCAGCTTTTTGGAAATCTTATTACTTAGATATTGATATCCTGAATTTCTTATTTGATGTTTTTATTTTTCATATATTTTATCTTTTATTTTCCATCTCTTCTGCATTTTTCCCTATTCTCTAGGTGATAGACTCAATTTTATCTTTTAATCTTTCTGTTATTTATTTTTGAAATTTCTGGTATCAGACTTTTAGTTCCAAGATCCTTATTTGTTGCTTTTCTTTGAATGTTTGATTTTAAATTATGCTGTCTTGTTTCGCTAAGGCAATATTTTCTAATACCTTGTTAAGGATAGTAATGCTATATATTTCAGAAGTTTTCATCTCCTTCTATAGCCATTGTTTCCAGTTAGCTTTTTTTAAATTCCTTGCTTTAATTTTTCTCTTTCATGTTAGAGAGTTTTTACCAATATTTTTTATATTTGGTTGCCCCTTCCAAAGTGTGGGGGGCTCAAAAGGTTACTGGAAGGAATCTCTGTGCACATGGATGGGCTTATTGAAATGATCTCAGTTATAGGGTAATCACAGTGGGCTGCTCACTGTGGAGCTCCTGATTCAGTATCTTTAGGTCTTGCCTCTTAATATTTACAAGTTCCCCAAAGACTTTTTTTCTCCTGCCTGGATGACAAAGATGTGGCTGCTGGAATTATGTGGGTCTCAGCAATCAGCATATACACATTCACTTAATCTCCCAGTTTTCCATGTGGTTCTACCCATTGTATGGGGAGCTTCTGTTCTATTTTCTACAAGGAATAAATCTCCAGTCTTCTACTGGGATTGGGGAGGGCAGGTGTCTGGATGTTCACTGCTTAGGAAAAGGTTTGAGGTTATAATTCCTTGTTAAAAACAAACTTTACACCAATACTGCATATTTTACCCCACACCCCATTCATTGTATTTCTTGAGAAACCTCGTGCTACCACTGTTTGAACTTTTGAAGATTCTGTAGTCTGAGTTAGGTTGCTTACGGTCTTTCCCCACTGCCGACTTAGAATTCAGCATTCTCAGGTCTGCTAAATCCTTTATATCTTCATTAGCTTGTTTCCTCTTTCTGAAATTTAGTTGTTGTGATCTTGTCTCACTTTTGTTCCATCTTCATAGATTTCCCCCTCTCTCTCACACATACATACACACATTTATTGTACTTTTATTGGTGTTTCAAGTAGGAATGAAAGTAAAAGCTTGTGTTCATTTTCCCCATCTTTAGCCAGAAGGTTTTTTACTTTTGAAAGATGCTCTTGGACAAAGATAATCTCAGCTCAGAGGTGCTGGAAACAGCATTTTGTGGAATTTTCACAGCACTCTGGCTGGTTTCTCCTTTTTATTCAACATACTTAGATTGTCAGACATCAGGGTCACGGAAGTAGTCTTCTTGTGAGAAACCAACATGTAAATACCTTAAAAGAATTACAAGATTAAGAAAGGTACCAAGATTATGACTAAATTATTTTTTGAGATGCCTTGACATAGTAATTCATTTATTTTTCCACTGCTTGGGCATATATTGGACACTCGTTCTGAGTCATGCATTGCTGTACATTGGCAAAACATTGAATAAGAGATAGTATGTGACCTTGTAAGCCTTCCACACTAGCATGGAAGACAGACACCATTGCTCAAGATGCAATGTGGTAAATGCTGTAATGGAGTTATTAACAAGTGCTAGAGATTCTAAGGGGTGGGATTGAGTAAGTCCACCCTCAAATTCATGATTGGCAATGTGTCTCAGCTCTCACAGTTCAAGCAATAATTTCCAGAAAAATCCTCTTGCCAATTCATAACTGGCAAAGTTACTAATTTTCCAGCACTGTAGAAGAGTCTTCATGGTCAGAAGGGACTTTAAAATTCATTTTAAGATCTTCATTTTACCTGGAAAAACTGAGGCTCAGAGAAAAAAAAGGCTCAATCCCAATGAAGTCAGGACTGGAACTCTGATTTTTTTTTATTCCTCTACTAAATATCTATCCACTAACTCCTATTGATTCCCTACCCTATCTCTAAATAGGATTAACTTTTTTAACTGGTGGCTCTAAGTTTCAAAGATAGGGAAGTATCAGTTTTGAAAACCCCTGAGGATTTCTTTTAAAACAGCATTTCAAATGAAGGAGCTCTGCTTTGGACATAGGTATGAAACTCCAAACTCTTCCGTGTAATGTTAGAAAGACAGAAAGCTTGGAGTTGTCATTATTTCGTTTGAAAGCAGGGCCACTCTGGATTAATGGAAGAAACTGGAAGAACAGGGCTCTTTTTATTTGCACAGATTAATATTGATTGAATTTAAACTCACCTATCAAATTCAGGGGTGACTTCCCAAATGAAGCCCTGGTTATGCCATTTTGCAACATATTTTTGAGAGTTTTCCGTGTTTACATTGTCTCAAAAGCACACAACAGATGTATAAACATAGACTTTAAACATTTTGGAGAGGCGGAGAATGTTGTCTTCAATGAACACTTAAGAATGTAGTGCATTCTGTTAAATTTATGGTTTTGTAACTTAATTAACTATTAGCAAGTGGTGTGTTGTGGGAAAGCTAAGACCTATAAAATATACTGCTGAATAGTCAGTTCCTTATCAGTAATATAATACTAACAATAATTACATTACTCATTAAAAACAAAACACAACAACTTGAAAGAGATCTTATCATATCTTCCCAAAGGACATTAACTTTTTATATCTACAAATCATTAGATTATAAATTTCTCAGTGAGGTTTGTCTTGGGCCTTCTTCGGTTGAGAAAGGTCTTTCCTTCCTCTGGCCCTCTGAATGTTCCTGCAGTGCTGATTTCCTTCTACACTATAGTTTCTTTGAGTCCATGACCAGGCTCGTCATCTAGGCTGTGAGCATCGGGAAGGGAAAGAATATGTCTTTCTTCTTTGTTTGGCACATATTAACTTGACAGTAACTTGGCACATATTAAGTATACAATAGAAAGTTACCTGAGTAAATAAAAATATAAAGCCCTTGATATGTAATATTTACTTATTTGATTTTCATAACTTTTTCCATTGTATCCTGGGTATAAAGTAGCTAAAGACTCAGAACTGACACTCAAGCACCTCATAGCCTCCACTGCCCCTTCTTTCTTTTTTGAACGGCACTCAGATTTCACCCTGAGCTCAGATCCAGCCTCTAAGTAATGGGTCATCATCACTGTGACCTAACTTCCAGTTGCCGGTAGGAAAGAACTCTCAGTCTTCATCCTTTAGAAATCTGGTAAGGCATAAAAACTTCCTCCCCCACCTTGTTAGAAGCATTTTTCTCCCCTGCTGTGTTTCTTTTTTTCTTTTTAAAGTTTATCTATTTATTTTGAAAGAGAGAATGAGAAAGAGAGAGAGAGGGCGGGAGAGAGAAAGAGAGAAAGCGCACAAGGGAAGGGCAAAGAGAGAGAGGGAGAGAGAAACCCAAGCAGGCTGTCAGCACAGAGCCCAATGGGGGCTCAAACACAACCACGAGATCATGACTGGAGCTGAAATCAAGAGTCAGAAACTTAACCGAATGAGCCACTAAGGTGTCCCTTTTCCACTGTTTTTTTTTTTTTTTTAATTTTTTTTTTCAACGTTTATTTATTTTTGGGACAGAGAGAGACAGAGCATGAACGGGGGAGGGGCAGAGAGAGAGGGAGACACAGAATCGGAAACAGGCTCCAGGCTCCGAGCCATCAGCCCAGAGCCCGACGCGGGGCTCGAACTCACGGACCGCGAGATTGTGACCTGGCTGAAGTCGGACGCTTAACCGACTGCGCCACCCAGGCACCCCTTCCACTGTTTTTAAAAATGAGAAACAAAATAGTGTCTTCTCTGTCTTTCTCATCCTGTATGGTGGGGAGTGGCATGATTCATTATTATCTGTGCATATACCTTGTCATCAGTCCCTGGGTCCCCCTTCCTCCTGTTAGGGCCAGGATATACTGCTCTTGTTAGCTCCCACGAAGACTTCTCTGAACACTTCCTCACATTCTACTTCTTGTCCTTAGTTACAGCCCTGACCTCAGCGACTCTGGGGGTACAGATTGTACTTCTTAGGATCTTTTGTGAGTGCCACCAAAGAGACTATTATATTGGTTCAAAGGGTGGCCACGACTATCATAACATGTTTTTCAAGATACCCCAGGATTTCTACTTTTTGGAAGGTTGAGGATGGAAGTGTTTTAGTTCCTTAACCTTAAAAGCAGGTGCTGAAATAAGCAGGTAATGAAGGTCTTCCTTGTCCTTGTTGTCTAAATCACTTTGCTGGACGTGCATTTCAGTGACTGTCCTGTCCTTTTTCTCAATTCATTTATTACCTTTGCATGGGTTATTCATCTGGTTTGTGTTAAAATTCTTTCAAATTCAGCCTGCATTTATTTATTTATTTATTTATTTTTCACAAAGGCTTCACAAAGTTACTGAGTCAGGCCCTTTAGAATTGTGGCTTCATAGGGTACAGATGAGGATCATAATGGAATAATTCTTTTTCTTTGATTGATTGTATCTGTGGAACAGAGATTGATATGGATTTATGTATGGAGAATTAAATTTGTCAAAAGAAAGTGTGCATTCAAATTTAGCTGTGTGACCTTGGACATATCACTTTACCTTCCTGGACCTTAGTTTATTGTAAATGGAAGTAAATCCTGTCTCTGGGGTTTTGGAAGGATTCAAGGAGAGAGAGTCTATGTAAAGTATATAGTACTATATAAATGCAAGTTGTTATTAATAGAGGTCTGACTATTCCCAATTGTTTCTGCTTGGTCAGTTAGTTCTGGATGAATAAATCGGAGAGGACAGGAAGGAAGGAAACAACACTGAACTAGGAGTCGGGTGATCTGAAGGCCCTTCTGGTATTCAGCACTCAGTCACTGACTTGATGTGACCTTGGCAAAGTCACTTTACCTCATGCACTTCTGTTGCGTCATTGGTAACATGAGGTGGGCTGAAGAAATGATGATCTAGACACTGTCTTCCAGTTTGAAAAAGTCGAGGGTGTTTTTTGAGTCTAGTTAATAAAAGATTATTATCTCTTTGAGAGTATCATTATGTTTATGTTATTAAATCAGAAGCCTTACCAATTATGAACCCAAGTGATGTATTTTGGATATATGTTTTTAAGGAATTCTTTTACAGAAAATGCCAAAGCTTAATTTCTTTTTTAAAAATTTTTTAAATGTGTATTTATTTTTGAAAGAGAGAAGAAACAGACCACAAGTGGGGGAGGGCAGAGAGAGAGGGAGACATAGAATCAGAAGTAATCTTCAGGCTCTGAGCTGTCAGCACAAAGCCCAGCACAGGGCTCCAACTCACTGAGCCGAGGACACTCAACCAACTGAGCCACTCCCAGGCACCCCACCAAAGCTTAATTTCTTAGGCACCAAAAAAGAATGATGGAATCTCCTATCTACTGAGTGTTTCTATTGTGTCTGGGAGGAATGTGTATATTTAAAGAGGAGGCTAAGTATTAAGAAGTGAAATTCTGTGTGAGAAATCAATTATGTCTGCAAACGCTTAAAGCACATTTTGTTGTGAAATATGCTCTAATATCTTTACTTTTTTGTCCTTCATTCAACCAAAAAAAGTATTGAGTATTTGTTAAAAATACTATGCTAAGCACTCTAGATTCACAAGTGAGTAAGGTAATTCCTATTAGAAAGGATAGTTGATCTGGAGTAGAGAAGAGTATGTGTTAAAAATTATGAGAGATGAAACAAGGTTCCAAGAGTTCAGGATAAGGAGAGATTAATTTTTCTGAGGAGATGAGGGGAAGGTAAAAAATATAGCATCTTTAAAATACTTTGTAGATTATAAATGTTTTCCCATGTACTATCTTGTTTATTATATAGACTTTGACAGGTATAGAACAAGATAACATCTTTTGGAAATCAGTGTGAAATCCTCTGAAACTCCTGAAGCCTGAGCAGTGTAGAGAAAATACCAATAATACATGGTTGTTTAAAAAATTAAGGTGGAGAGCTATAATAAAGTCTTTCAAATTTCTGAAAGCTTTTCCTACAGTGACATGGACAATTTTTATTTGTTTTTTTAATTTATTTTTTATTTTTTAATGTTTATTTATTTTTTGGCAGGGGGGATTGAGAGAGAGAGAGAGAGAGTGGGGCAGGGGCAGAGAGAGGGAGGCACTGAATCTCAACCAGGCTCCAGGCTCTGAGCTGTCAACACAGAGTTGGATGCGGGGCAACAATTTTTTATATTTGAGCATGAATATCATTTTAATAATCACTCCATTTTAAAATAAGAAGGCTATAAGAAGCTTCCCAACTGACATAATTTAGGTATTTAATTCCATGTACATCTAAAAAATTTTTTTTATGTTTTATTTTTTATATTTGAGAGAGAGACAGAGAGACCGAGAGTGAGCAGGGGAGGGGCTGAGAGAGGGAGACACAGAATCTGAAGCAGGCTCCAGGCTCTGAGCCGTCAGCACAGAGCCCAATGCGGGGCTCAATCTCATGAACTGTGAGATCATGACCTGAGCTGAAGTCGGACGCTTAACTGACTGAGCCACACAAGCGCCCCTAATTCCATGTCCATTTTTAAGGTGAATTTATCTAATATTTGTAGCACATTGGTTTGTGATCACAAAACTAGAAAAAAACCTTAGTTCAATTATCTAACTTTACAGATAATGAATACTTCATCTGTAACCTTTTTGAAAGTCATTTTAACCAGTTATTTTATTGATCTCCTGGACCAGTGTCTTTGCCACCAGACGACAGACCAGAGTCTGTTTAAAGATTGCAGCAAATAGACCTACATTTGATATGAGACATTGCTAAATGGTCTGTCTCTGTTTTGCTGTTCACACAGTATTTTTCCATGAATACCTTTTAAAATAATGCTGTGTTCAAAGTTACTAGTAGTGTGTGATGTTAATATTTCGAGGAAGAGTGTGACTCCTTTGTGGCGCCATATGCTTTTAATAATGTATCTCCTCAAATATAATAAGTAACTTCCACTCATAAAATGAGGAAATATGGTACTGAGAAGGCATTGTTTCATCTCTGCCTCATATTCCATGACAAATCTTTAAAAAATGAAATATTTCTTTTTATTATGATGCCATAGGAATTTGCTTAGGTTTGTTTCATTGCAAAGTAAAGTTCACATTTTATTTTATCTCAGCACATTAAATATAACAAATCTTAAATTTCAACAACTGTGGCTATAATTTATTTTATTTAAAGAAGTATAATGGCCTGAGTTTGTGATTATGATCTTTGGTTATATTCTGTAGTATTTGGATATTATTAAAGCATTGTGTCCCTTTTCAGACTGCAGTTTAGAAGACTCTACTAAAAAGAGAGTAGAGTATGCATATGAAATGAACACTTTAATAACAGGGTAAGGAATCGAAGTTCCTTAACCTAAAAAAAAAAAACAGAGAGCTCGTGAAATGTGCTAATTACCACTCTTAGCTTCCAAGTGATTTTATGAGGGGCACTGCTATTTCCCCTTCCAGCCAGGAAGGAGAGATTTGCTCCTGTGTTAGTGGTGATGGGGAATCTTGGTTCATTTCCCAAGACAGGAATTGATGACCATTGAGCCTTAAGTTATCTTTTTTTGTGTCTGAGTAAAATGATCTCTTAAGTTATCTTTAAGTTCTGTTGTTACCTTTGGGGCAGAGAGATTCAAACTGATTTCCTCTGCAATAAAAATAATTAGGGGCCATGAAATAACCGAGTCAAGGGATGTGGGAATTGTCTCGCCGACCCATCGTGCTACGGAGGCAGAACCAGTAGTCTAGAGGGAGTGAGTGGTAGAAAGAGAACTTATAGCAAGATCTAACTCTGATGTTTAGTCTTTTCCATATCTCTGCTCTCCTTCTGAATACTTGACTTCATTATCTGACATGTAATAGATTTGGTTGGTCATTACTTAAAATTAAAGTAATAATTGGGATGGAAGTTCAAGCTCAAGATAAATTGGGAAGTTCAACTCTTTCCAAGTATTGCAAGTGATGGCTTATTCTGTCAGATCAGTGGCTTTTTGCCAGGGTGGCTAAGGAAGAATAGATTTGTTGATTATAGATGATTAGCAGTTAGAAATTACGGAAGATTTGACATGTGTCCTAGATCATTGTGCTCTTCTCTTACAAGCTAGAAATAAATGTGTGCACCTCACCACAGTTGAGCAGTTATTACTTGGAATTCTGCACACCCAGCAGTGGTATTAATATCCTACCAGGTATAGCATTCTGAGAGCCATGATCACCACTGACATAATTCTTTCCTGTTACTTCAAATTGTGAATGAAAGGAAAGGACAAAGAGGTTTAAACCAATTTCCTTGTTGTGGAAAACACCAACATATAACAAAATGGTAAAGTTGCGGGGTGCCTGGGTGGCTCAGTCGGTTAAGTGGCTGACTTCAGCTCAGGTCATGATCTCATAGTTTGTGAGTTTGAGCCCTGCGTCGGGCTCTGTGCTGAGAACTCAGAGCCTGGAGCCTACTTTGGATTCTGTGTCTCCCTCTCTCTCTGGCCCTCCCTTGCTCACACTCTGTCTCTCTCTCTCTCTCAAAAATAAATAAACATTAAAACATAATTTAAAAAAATGGTAAAGTTGCAAATGGCATGAATGTTATTTTGTCCAACCCTTCATCTGATATTCAAACCTGAATCCAGAAAAAAAAAAAAGATATGGCTGATATTTAGTGGTAGGTAAGGATAAGAAACGAGAAATGAGGGGCGCCTGGGTGGTGCAGTCGGTTAAGCGTCCGACTTCAGCCAGGTCACGATCTCGCGGTCCGTGAGTTCGAGCCCCGTGTCAGGCTCTGGGCTGATGGCTCAGAGCCTGGAGCCTGTTTCCGATTCTGTGTCTCCCTCTCTCTCTGCCCCTCCCCCGTTCATGCTCTGTCTCTCTCTGTCCCAAAAATAAATAAACGTTGAAAAAAAAAATTAAAAAAAAAAAAAAAAACCAGAAATGAGAAGGGGGAAAAAAAAAAAAAAACATTTGAAAGTTACACATGTGTTATGGGATTTCGTGGGGAGATAGTAATGGCAGGTTTTTTTTTTAAATGTTTATTCATTTATTTTTGAGAAAGAGAGAGAATGATCAGGAGCGGTAGAGAGTGGGGAGGTGAGGAGAGAGAGAGAATCCCAAACAGACTCAATGCTGTCAGTGCAGAGCCCAATAGGGCTTGATCTCACGAACTGTGAGATCATGACCTGAGCTGAAACCAAGAGTCAGATGCTTAACTGACTGCTACCCAGGCACCCTAATTTCTTTGATCTCTTGGGAGCTATGTTTTTTAATGTTTATTTATTTATTTTGAGAGGGAGAAAGAGAGAATATGTGAGCTGGGGAATAGCAGAGGGTGGGGGGGAGAATGAGAATCCCAAGCAGACTCCACGCTGTCAGCACAGAGCCCAATGTGGGGCTTTATCTCACCAACAGTGAGATCATGACCTGATATTGATGACAGTTTTTAAAGAACTATATAAATCTTTAGACAGGATGAGGGAAGACATCTCTCTCATGACACATAATTATCTTTATAGCATTAATATAAAAGACTTGTCCTGAAAGGGACAAATATTTTAAAAGACTGAGAGCAGTATGATAGGCCTCTGAGAGGCCGGGGAGCTGGTGACCACAACTCAGGTCTTCTCAGTAGTGTGCGTGGTTTCTCTTTGTGAAGTGGGAATGACCATCACCTTTTGCGAGAAGATGAAAAAAAAGTGATGAGGTCTCTGTTGATATTTGATCATCTTTGGCAAGTATCTAACCCTTTCAAATCTTCAGAGAATCAAAGGTAAATTATAGAGCTGGCAGGAATATTAGAATTCATCATTCATGCTCAATGTAGGAAACTAATCTATCTTGTGGATTAATATTAAACTTCTCATTAATTTTTGTCTCTTCTATCCTTGCTCTTGGTAGTAAGTAAGCTCTATTGGAGCCAAAGTCTATGTTTAGTAAACCTTTATGGTGTTCAAGGATAACAACAGCTAATATTCAGTATATTTTTGCTATTATTGCTGTGCATGAAAGCACTGCTATTTTTACTTTTATTATTACAAAAGGTTGGTGTTTGGAAAACACTTAAGAATCTGGTGTAATTCCTATATTTTGCAGTGGAGACTGAATCTAGGAAAGAGGACTATATAAGTTTATGTATCTGTATAGCTGCAGAGCATAAACTGAATTTAGATATACAAGCTTTGTTTATCTCCCAGTCCAGAACACTAAATTTTAAAGTAAACAATTTTATTAGAAAAATCCACATATAGTTTTTTTTATTAAGACATAAATGACATATACCATTTATATAAGTTTCAGGTGAACAACATAATGATTTGATAGTTGTACGCACTGTGAAATGATCCCCACAAGATGTTTAATTACCATTTTCCATACAAGTTACAATTTTTTTCTTGTGATCAAAACTTTCAAGATTTACTCTCTTAGCAACTTTCAGATATGCAATACAGTATTATTGTACAGTCACCATGCTGTACATTACATCCCCATGACTTATTTCTTTTATAACTGGAGGCTTGTACCTCTTGACCCCTTTTGTTCATTTCACCCACCCTTCAACCTTCCTCCTCTCTGGCCACTATGAATCTCTTCTCTGTATCAATGAATTTTGTTTTGTTTTGTTTTTTAGACTTCACATGTAAGTGGAATCATATAGTATTTGTCTTTTTTCTGTCTGATTATTTCACTCAGCTTAATACCCTCAGGGTCATTCCATGTTGCCACAAATGGCAAGATTTCATTCTTTTTTTTTTTAATGGCTGAGTAGCATTCTATTGTGTACATATACTACATTTTCTTTATGTATTCATCCATATTTTGGCTATTGTAAATAATGCTGTGTGAACATAGGGGTACAGATATCCTTTTGAATTAGTGTTTTCAATTTCTTTGGATGAATACCCAGAAGTGGAATTGCTGGATCATATGGTAGTTTTATTTTTAGTTTTTTGAGGAACCTCTATATTGTTTTCCATAGTGGCTGTACCAATTTACAGTCCCACCAACAGTACACGAAGGTTCTCCTTTCTCTACATTCTTACCAACGTTTGCTATTTCTTGTCTTTTTGATAATAGCCATTCTAAGAGATGTGAGGTGATAGCTCATTTTGGTTTTGATTTGTATTTCCCTGGTGATTAATGATTTTGAGCATCTTTTCATGTGTCTGTCAGACATCTGTATATCTTCTTTGGGAAAACTATTTAGATCCTCTGCCTAATTTTTAAGTAGATTGTGTTTTTGTTATTGAATTATATGCGTTATTTACATATTTTGGATAATAACCCCTTATTTGACGTATTATTTGCAAATTATGCAAATATTTCTCCCGTTCAGTAGGGTGCCTTTTCATTTTGCTGATGGTTTCCTTTCCTGTGAAGTTTTTTTTAATTTGATGTAGTTCTACTTGTTTATTTTTATTTTTGTTGCCTTTGCTTTTGGAGTCAGATCCAAAAAATAATAATTGCTGAGATTGATGTCAAGGAGTTTACTGTCTGTGTTTTCTTCTAGCAGCTTTATGATTTCAGGTTTTACATTGAAGTCTTTAATCCATTTTGAGTTAATTTTTGTATATAGTGTAAGATACTAATCTATTTTCTTTCTTTCTTTTTTTTTTTTTTTTTGCATGTGACTGTCTAGTTTTCCCACCACCATTTCTTGAAGAGACTGTCCTTTCCCCATTGTATATTCTTGCCTCCTTTGTCATAAATCAGTTGACCATATATAGCATGGGTTTATTTTTGGGCTTTTTGTTCTGTTCCATTGATCTGTGTGCCTGTTTTTATGCCAATACCATACTATTTTGATTACTATGGCTTTGTAATATAGTTTGAAATCAGAGAGCATAATGCTTCCAGCTTTGTTCTTTTTTCTCATGATTTCTTTGGCTGTTCAGGATGCTCTGTGGTTTCATGGAAATTTTAGAATTGTTTTAGAATTGTTTGCTCTATTGTTCGGTGAAAAATGTCATTGGAATTTTGATAGGGATTGCGTTGAATCTATAGATTGCTTTGGGTATTATGGACATCTTAACAATATTAATTCCTCCAATTCATGAGCATGGAATGTCTTTTCATTTATTTGTGTCTTCTTCAATTTCTTTCATTATTGTTGTAGTGTTCAGTGTACAGATCTTTCTCCTCCTTAGTCAAACTTATTCCTACGTGTATTATTCTTTTTGATACAATTGTAAATGAGATTATTTTCTTAATTTGTTTTTCTGATATTTTATAGTTAGTATATAGAAATACAACATTTTTTAAATTTAAATTTTAGTTAACATACAATGCAATATTGGTTTCAGTAGTAGATTTCAGGGATTCAGAGTTTACATATAACACCCAGTGCTCATCACAAATACCTTCTTTAGTATCCATCACCCATCTAGCCCATCTCCCATCCACCTCCATCCACCAACCCTCAGTTTGGTCTCTATCATTAAGAGTCTCTTGAGGTTTTGTTTCCCTCTCTTCTTTTTGTAAAAATGTTGTTTGCGTACTCTGCAGCTTTACTGAATTTATTAGTTTTTACAGCTTTGTGTGGAGTCTTTAGGGTTTTCTATATATAATATCATGTTGTCCATATATAATAACAGTTTTACTTCTTTTTTTCCAGTTTCTTTTTCTTGCTTAATTACTATGGCTAGGACTTCCAATACTATGTTAAATAGAAGTGGTGAGGGTGGGCATTCTTGTCTTGTTCCTGATGATAGAGAAAAGGCTTTCAGCTTTTCACTGTTCAGTATGATGCTGGTTGTGGGTTTGTAATATACGGACTTTTTTATGTTCTGATTTCTCTATACCCACTTTTACTGAGAGTTTTTATCATAAATGCATGTTGAATCTTGTCAAAAATTTATTCTGCATCTATTGAGATAATGATATGATTTTTATCCTTTTTTTGTTTATGTGATAATATTACATTGATTTATAGATGTTGAATGATTTTTACATCTCTGGAATAAATTCCACTTGATCATGGTATATGATCCTTGTAATGTATTGTTGAATTCAGTTTGCTAAATCTCCACACTAGTAATCAGTTCATACAGGTTTTCTATTTCTTCATAATTCAGTTCTGGAAGATTATATGTTTCTAGGAATTTATCCATTTCTTTTAAGTTGTCCAATAAGTTTGCATATAATTGCTCATAGTAGTGTCTTGTGTTCCTTCGTGTTTTTTGGTATGAATTGTAGTGTCTCCTTTTTCATTTCTGATTTATTTATTTGAGGCTCCTCTCTTTTTTCTCCTAGTGTACCTAAAGCTTTGCCAATTTTATCTTTTAAAGAACTAGCTCTTACTTTCATTGATCTTTCCTATTCTTTTTAGTTTCATTCTATTTATTTATGACCTCATATTCTTATTTCCTTCCTTCTACTAACTATGGCTTCATTTGTTCATTGTTCTCCTAGGAACAGATTGTAAAGTCAGGTTGTTTATTTGAGATTTTTCTTATTTCTTGAGGTAGGCCTGTATCTCTATGAAATTCCCTTTTAGAACTGCTGATGGTATGTTTGTATTTCCATTTGCATTTGTCTCAAATTATATATATTTTAAATTTATCCTTGGATTGCTTTGTTGACTCATCAATTGTTTAGTAGTATGTTGTTGAATTTCCACGTTTGTGATTTTTCCAGTTTTCTTCTTATAATTGATTTCTAGTTTCATATTATTGTGGTTAGAAAAGATGCTTGATATGATTTTAATCCTTTTAAATTTATTGAGACTTATTTTGTGGTCTAACATATGTTCTATCCTGGAGAATGTCCCTTGTGCACTTGAGAAGAATGTGTATTTTGCTGCTTTTGGATTGAATATTTTGTATATGTCTGTTAGATCCATCTAATCTAATGTGTTGTTCAAGGCCAGTGTTTCCTTACTGATTTCTGTATGGATGGTCTATCCTTTGTTGCAAGTGCAGTATTAAAATCCCCTATTATAATTGTATTGCTGACAATTTTTCCATTTTGTTCTATTAATTGATTTATATATGTAGGTGCTCTTATCTTGGTATATATTTACAAGTGTTATATCTTCTTACAAATGGTATCATTATATAATGTCCATCTTTATCTTTTATTTTTTATTTTACAGTCTTTATTTTCAAGTCTATTTTGTCTGCTGTAAGTATAGCTACCCCAGTTTTCTTTTGATTCCCATTTGCATGAAACATCTTTTTCTATCCCTTCATTTTCAGTCTGTGTGTGTCCTTACATCTGAAGTGAGTCTCTTGTAGGCAGCATATAGATGGGTCTTGCCTTTTTTCTTTTATCCATTTAGCCATTCTATCTCTTTTGATTGGAGACTTTAGTCCATTTACATTTAAGTAATTAATGATAGATATGTACTTACTGCCTTTTCGTTCATTGTTTTCTGGTTGTTTTTGGCTCCTCTCTGTTCTTTTCTTCCTCTCTTGTTTTTTTTCCCCTGTAGTTTGATGACTTTCTTTAGTGTGATGCTTAGATTCCTTTCTCATTATCTTGTCTTTTTTAAAGTTTATTTATTTTGAGAGACAGAGAGAGTGAGTGGGGAAGGTCCAGAGAGGAGGGAAAGGGAGAGAATCCCAAGCACTAACAGTGCAGAGCCTGATGTGGGGCTTGAACTCACAAACCGTGAGTTTGTGACCTGAGCCAGAACCAGGAGTCAGATGCTTAACCAGCTGAGCCACCAAGGCGCCCCTCTTGTTATCTTTTGTGTATGTAGGTTTTTGCTTTGTGGTTACTGACTGACTCACATATAACAACATATAATAAATAAATAAATAAATAAATAAATAAATAAATAAATAAATATTTATTAACAAATTAAGTTTCAGCACATTTTAAAAACTCCACATTTTTATCCACTGCATGTTTCTGTTTTTCATGTCACATTTTACACCTTTTTGTTTATCCCTTAACTAATTATTAGAGTTATTTTTACTATTTATCTCTTTTAACTTTCATATTAGCTTTGTAAGTGATTAATCCACTACTTTTATTGTATTTTTACCTTTACCAGCAAGATTTTTACTTTCACATGTATTCTTGTTTCTAATTAGTGTCCTTTCTTTTCAGCTTAAAAGAGTCTCTTTAACATTTTTTTGTAAGGCCAGTTTAGTGGTGATGAACTCCTTTAGCTTTTGTTTTGTGGGAAACTATCAGTCTTTCAATTCTGAATGATAACCTTGTTGAGTAGAATATTCTTGATTGGAAGTTTTCCTTTTTAGCACTTTGATTTTATCATCCTACCCATTTCTGACCTGCAAAAGTTTCTGCTAAAAAATCTGGTGATAATCATATGGGAGTTCCCTTGTATATAACAAATTGATTTTCTTGCTGCTTTTAAGATTCTCTCTTTAACTTTTCCCATTTTAGTTGTGCGTTTTGGTGTGGACATTTGGGATATTTTTATTTGGAACTCTCTGGGTGTCCTGAATCTGGATGTCAGTTTCCTTCCTCAGGTTAGGAAAGTTTTCAGCCATTATTTCTTCAAATAGTTTTCTACCCCTTTCTCTTTTCTCCATCTGGAATCCCTACAATGTGAATGTTATTCTATTTGATGTTGTTTCATAGGTCCCTTAAGTTATCTTCACTTTTTAAAATTCTTTTTTCTTTTTGTTGCTCTGTTTGGGTGAGTTCTACTGCCCTTGTCTTCCAGATCACAGATCCTTTTTTCTGCTTCATCTAGTCTACTGTTGAATGCCTCCAGTGTATTTTTCATTTCAGCTATTGTATTGTTCATTTCTGTGACGCCTGTTTGGTACTTTCTTATATTTTCTATCTTTTTGTTGACATTTTTACTGTGTTCATCCATTCTTGTCCTGAGTTTGGTAAGCATCTTTATGACCATTACTTTGAACTCTTTTTCAGGTAAATTCCTTATCTCTGTTTCCTTAATGTACCTCCCTCCCCCACTCTCCCCTACCCCCCCCCCCCCCCGGCCAGTGTGTGAGCTTGTTCTTTTTTTTGGAACATATTTCTGGTTCTTCGTTTTTCTTGACTCCATGTGTTTGCTTCCATGTATTAGGCAAAAAACAGCTACCTCCAGTCTTAAAGGAGTCGCTTTGTGTAGGAGATGAACTTTAGTTTTCAAACTTGCCCTAGTTGTTGGTTGTCCCTCAAACTTTTGTGAATGTCTAAGTCGCCTGATATATTTTTAATAGGTCCTAGTTGTAGAAGGTGTGCCAACATCTGTCAGTGTTCCAAAGGGAGAGATCTCAGCCAGCATGTAGTTTTAAGCTGATTGGAAGCTGGACCCTTAGACAGCAGCTTTTAAAATATGTAAATATATACTGTCCTATAGGAGCACAATCGTAAAGTAGACTGGCCTCTAGACCAGGCAATATTGAGGTGTCTTCTTGTTGACAGTTATAAAAATCAGGGCTTCAGACAAGTGTATAAGCTCTTCTCTGGTAGGCACTGGCAAGATACAGCACAATTAAGGAAGAGTGCAAAGATGGCATCCTCTTGGTCTACATTCCCTACATTCCCTCTGGATATGTGGCAAACCTGAAACTTGCCCCTTAGGCTGATGCTCCAGGCCAAGTAAATAGGCCTTTTGCATAGGAGGACTGGGAGTATGTTTCAGTCGGCTGTCTGTATGGTGCCTGGGCGTGGTAGCCTGCCAAGAACTATCTCTCTGATTGTTTCAGTTCCATGGGGCCCAGAAACTCAGCCCTCCCTGGCCACCAGAGCCAGGTGCTCAAGGGCTGTCCCCTGTGTGGACTGTGCATGCCTACAGGCTTTAGTGAGGCAACAGAAGAGCTGGGGGCCATCTACCAGTAGGGGAATGGGAAAGCACAGGGATGGGGCATGCCCACAAGCTTTAGCAATGCAACATGCCTTCACCAGCATGAGCAAGGTAGAGAGTGCAAAAATGGTGCCCAGTAGCATCTCTGTCCCTGAGAAGAGTGCCAGTGGGTCCCTGCCCCTCTGGCAGATTCTTTAAGATCAGCAAATGAATCTCCTTCACATATGGTCCAGGCTCTTTTATAACTGTTGCCTCTGTGCTGGGTCCTGGGGTAAGTGAGCCTGTGTGTGAACCCTTTAAGAGCAGAATCTCAGTTCTCTACAGTCCTTTGAGCCTTCTGGACACAAGCCCTGTTGGTTTTCAAAGCCAGATATTCTGGGGGCTTGTCTCCCTGGTGCATGTCCCAAGGGTTGGAGTGCATGATGTGGGTCATGAACCTCTTGCTCCTCAGGGAGAAACTTTGTATTTGTGAGAAACATCCTGATTATGGGTCACCATGACAGGAAGTTTTTTGGCAAGACCATGTCTCTGCCTCTCCTAGTGGTCTTGATGTGGCCATTTTATCCTTTGTTGTAGAGGAGCTATTCAGGTAGTTTTCAGGTCTTTTTGAGAAGGAATTGTTCTGTATGTGGTTGTAGATATGGTATGTCCATGGGCGGAGGGGAGTTCAGCGTCTTCCTATGCTGCCATCTTGAACTGCTCTCCTTCATATATATTGTTGTGATGAGCAACTGCATTGCCTGAGATTCAATACTTTAGAAACCCCATTACTAATTAATTAGGCAATTGATTAAAAGATTTATTTATTCATTTGCCAGTTGTTCTTGAGACCTATAATATGCTAAGCACTGGTCTACAGAGAAAAGTGAAGAAAACCAACAGAATTTCCTGATTTCATGAGGTTTGTCTTTTGTGATAGGGGAGAAACTACCAAATGAGTAAAACATTTAATGTCAGATATTAAAAAGTACCATGAAAAAAAAAGCAGGAAATATGGGTAGAGAAATGCTAGGAGACATTGAAGGGCTTATTTTGAATTTTGATTAAGTGGGTCATGGAAGGCCTGAACGAAGAGGTGACATTTGGACAAGGACCTGAATTAGGTAAGGAATAAAGCCATGCAAGCAAAGGAACAACAAATACAAATCCTTTGGAGGTGGGAATGTGCCTGGCAGGTTTGCTGAGCAGTAAGGAAATCTGTGGGGTCAGTGAAAGAGAGAGTGCTGGAGGTGAGGTTTGGTGAGGCCAACGTACATCTTCATCCTCATGCCCCATTTCTCCTGACTAGTGGATTCCATCACAGTCTAAATCTCAGATACACAAGAGAACACCCCCTAGACAATTCGATCCACCCTTTTCTTTGCATGAAGTGCTTTCTGCCATAACTAGTTCCTTCAGACAATTAACAGTTGGGTCTGTAGGGTTAACAATGAATGCTCTGGAATTTTGAGATGGGCATTGACCTGTGAATGCCCTTGTATCCCAGAAATTTGGGACAGTACCAATAATTTCCCCTTAGAAAATATAAACATCTCTTCTGATATGGCAAGAGCCTCACATTGCTAATGGAGGAGACAGAAATGTAAACGAGTTTGCAAGGGGTGAAATCCTGTGTGCACCTGTTTCTAAAAGCAACGTGAACCCAATGGATACCTCTGGAGAAACTGCTGGAGATCCAGAGCCTGTTTCATTTTTAAAAGAGCTTGTTTTCCACAAGGTTCCTCAGGCTCCTTCAACACACACACACACACACACACACACACACACAGTAACCTTTGGGAATTCATTGCATTGCTAAATCATGGCATAAACCTGCTGCCTTCTGGAAAAACCTAACTCTAGGTTAGGTTTCTGGAAAAAACAACTCTAGGAAATGCTGTACTGAAGTAGATCCACAGAAAGCACCTATTCCTATTATTGCTAATCATAATAGCTTTCCTTAATACATGGCACTTTAAATAGTATTTCCCTTTCCCTTGCCTCGTTCAGTCTCCTCCATAATCTATATGGCCTTGTTATCAAAATGAATTCTACAAACCAGCAGATCTGTGTCACCCAGGAGCTTGGTAGAAATGCCCCACCCAGACCTACTGAGCTAGAATTTGCGTTTACTAAGTCCCTTAGCCCTGTAAAGTTGAAGAAGTGTTGTTATAAGTTACCTAGGACAATCATTTCTCCTCATTACAGTAAGGAAATGGAAGATCAGCATGGTTGGGTGACTGAGGCAAGGTCACCCACTTGAGCAATAGGGAAGTTGAACTCATGGTCAGGCTTTATGGCTCCTGATCCAGCAGGGTCCCAACTGCAGTCACTTCTTCTCACACCATGATCCCTTTGTGACTTACCCTTGATGTGCTAGCTGTTGAAAGAAAAGCAACCCTTCTTTCCTGAGCCTGGACTATCACCTTCCCTTATTTTCTTCACCAGCTGTCTTGGGCCCCTTCCTTGTCTGCTTGTTGGTTCCAGAAATGCATACACCTTGGAAAGCTCTGCAGCATTGCCCACGTGGAGCCAATAATGAGTGAATCTGATAAGAAATGCTGGCATCAGTCACTTGCACTGGGCTTCTCTGCAAAAACTTGCCAGCTTCATTAAAAGAAAGGGGTAAAACTTGGAGCAAGACAATGAAGGGAACACAGCTGGGAGATTCTGATGAGTACAAATGGGTTTTTCCGCTCTTGCCCATGGTTATAAGACAACAGATGATGCTTGGTTTAGTACCACAGAAAAATATGTGTATGAAATTCTCTTATGTTGGGGCACCTGGGTGGCTTAGTTGGTTGAGCGTCTGACTTTGGCTCAGGTTGTGACTTCATGATTTGTGGGTTCAAGCCCCATATTGGGTTTTCTCTCTCTCTTCCCTCTCTCTGCTCCCCCCACCCCTGCTTGCATGCTCACTCTCTCAAAAATAAATGAATATTTAAAAAATTAAAAAAAATAATGTTCAATTGTGTCTGCAGAGAGATTCCCAGCCACCATTTTTCAGGGCTTACTACAGTTTTGAAAATGTTAGCATTCCCGTTTGAAGGATATAAAATTATGCTTAGGGGGTGCTTGGGTGGCTCAGTCGGTTAAGTATCAGGCTCTTGATTTCATGTCAGGTCATGATCTCATGGTTCGTGCCCTCAAGCCCATGTTAGTCTCTGTGCTGACAGTGTGGAGCCTGCTTGGGATGCTTTCTCTCCTTCCTCTTTGCCCCTCCCCCTGTGTGCTCTGTCTCTCAAAATAAATAAAATAAACGTAAAAAAAACACTATGTTTAGATGTCACTTAGATGACACTTAAAAAGTGAGTACTTTATTCTTTGCTGACATATTGACCTGATAGGTAAAACTGAGTCTAGTGGGTAAACAGTGCTTTATCTATACGAATCATGTTCTGAGTGAAGAAAAATTCTAACAGAATTTTAAAGGTGATTCATAGATCCTGAGCTATAATTCTTTAAGTAATTGAAGCTTACTAATCTCAAATTGAATCTTCATATTTTGTTAGTTAATTTTTTCAGTGACAAATGATTTACCTCCTGTGAACCTACTATGTGTGCATAAAGTTCAATTGTAGTAGGTGGTAGGAAGGACTCAGTGATGAATGAGATCCTCTCAGGGCCTGCAGATTAATGGAATACACATATATGTAATAGGATAAACTATAATGGGAGACAAAGCGACATTCCTCTTCCAACTCAAAGAATAAAGGCTCAATCCAGAAGGGGGCATTTGTGTTCTTTCTGGACAGAAGGCAGGCACCGGGCATTCAGAATCTCCAGAGTAGGGAAGGTGACAGGGTGAGCAGAGACAAGAATAAAATGCAGGTTTGTATTTGGAACAGCAAATGAACAGTGTATTGAATGTGGCTTGTTACCTACTAACTCAGACGCAAAAGAAATCTGCCTTTCTCTTCTTCCAATTAAATCAGCCTAAATTGGACTTTGATGCTCCATGCCTGGTGGTAATTCATTATCGGGTCTTACTGCCTTTTCCAGATGGAATCAAGGGCCTTACCTGGGTATGATGAGCCCCAGAGCATTTGTGGTCATTGACCACTGTTATGGAGGACTTGCCATGCCTGAGGCATGCACATCTTTATTGCTATCAAGAGATCTTCTTGTCTCGGGTTCTGCTCCCCAAAGTACTGCTTTTTGCCTCTATCCTGCTTCCGCATCAGCACTCTCCTCCAAATGTCTTTAGTCCTGAGGGAACATCATCCCCTCTCCCCATCTAGATGTTCTAAGGAGACCCATTTCATAGTCTCCTCAATGATTTCATTCTTTTCCAAGAGCTAAGACCTTCAGATAGCTTCTGTTTTCCTCACCAGAAAAAAATCCCTGAGTCAAGGAAATACTACTTTAAGTGACCTACTTCAAATAGCAAAGGAAAAGGAGAAGAACAGATGTAAGTTAATATTTTAGTAAACAGCTGCATCATGTTCAGAGTACCTGGGGCATAAGGTGGTGAAGGACAATGATGGGGTCACCCTGGATCCTTCACTGTGGGGAGAGGGAGGGGCAAGGGCATCTTCCATTAACTCCGGTGACTTTCCTAAGGTCATATAGGCCTACGTTGTGGTCTGATCCCAACTTTCCCACCCCTTTCATCATATATGAACTTGCCTCTACCTGTGCCTTTCTTCCCTCCTCCTTGCTCAGAACAAAGGTTGACTCTTCATTCTAAGCTTATCAACCTTTACCCTGGGTCCTGTCACCTTCTGTGTCTTGTGGGATGCTGTGTTGGCACCTTCTTGTGTCTCTGGTTTTTCATCCTGTCTCTCTGCTGATTTCTCAGCTTATCAACGTGCTCAAGTCTATCCTATTTAAAAACAAACTCAGCCCATCAAAAGTCATTCTCTTTACCCCCCCCCCACCACCTCTTTCTAGCTCTTTCCTCTACTTTCTTCACAAAATCTGATTGTGCCACAGACTTGCCTCCAGGACTCAGGGGCCCCTGAAAACAGCCTGTGCAGCTCCAGTCTTGGAGACAGATGGGTTCTGCCACTTATGGTATGTTCTAGAAAAATAGATCATAAGCCTTTCCAAGCTTTAAGTTCTTCATTTCTAAAGCCATCATAGTGGGGCCAACCTTGAAGTATTATTGTCAGGTTCCGGTAAAATGCAGATAAACTATTAAATACAGCAGTTTTTGTATATGTAACAAACACTAAAGATATGGCAGTACTGTTATTGCTCACACATATTGCACCCTTGTCCTGAGCACCTACTGCTCCCTGTCATATCCCTCCAGTTTACTTGACAAATTCCTGCTCTTCCTCTAGTACTGTGCCCTGTAGTAATTAATACCTGCCCCTATCTCCTTCCCTTCCATTCCCCCAGTCCATTTTGTTCTGGCTGTTGTCTCATGGTACCAAAGAAGTTGTCTTATGTTTGTAGAATCTTCTGTTTCCCTCTCAACACTCCTCTCAGAGCTCCTTGAGGTCAGAGACTATGGCTTAAATCTCCTATGTCCACATCCTCATTCAGGACCTGACATGTTGTGAATACTCAAATGCTCAGTGCTCATTGAATTTAATTTTATTTCACACACTTCCACACACACACACACACACACACACACACACACACAGTGTTTACTATGAGGCAGACACTTTAGAAATAATTAGTTTGTTAATAACAATACTGTGAGACGGGCCCTATTATCTTCATTCTGTAGATGAGGGAACTGAGTCACAACAGGTTAAGTTACCCGAGGCCACATAGCAAGTTAAGTAGAAGAGCTGAGATTTGAACCCAGGCCCCTCATTTGTGTCCAGGTTTAATACTATCTAACCTGGGATAATATTACATACCTTGTCTGTTGCAAGGATCATCATGGAGACCATGAAAGATATGTGAACTTTTTAAATTACAAAATGTTGAATGCATAAGGGAGTTGAGTTCGTTGATTCCTGTTAAAAGTGCTTTACAAATGTATGTCATGATAATGACTAAAAGGGCATCATAAATGTAACACTTTATGGAAATGTGATTTGTCAAAATACTTTTTTACCTTAATTTTTAATTATTGAAAGAAGAAGCTACTATTCATATTTTCTTTTCCATCAAAGGAAAGCAAAAAGTGGAAAATAGTTTAACATATGTCACCTCTGGAGTGGGGTCCTACAGTCATTTTTCTGCAAGGATCAATTCTGCTTGTGAGCAGCTGTTTAGAGCAGATGAACTTCCTAAAATGGCCCGGGAGAGAAAAAAGCAAACAGGCAGCTGGTTGACCTTTTTCTAAATGAAAAAACAAACCATGATCAGTTGGTCTTGATTGGCATGCGGCAGAGTCGAGGAGTCTTTGATCAGTTTTTGTAACATATCACCCGTGATGATTACTCACTTCTCACCGACATTATATACCACAGAGCTGGTGGTCTGATGTAGGTTTCCATTTTAGCTCCATGAACACAGTCAGCTGTGGACAGGATGTGCTGTGCTGTGCCAGTGGTGACCTATGGGGAGAAGCAATCCAAAGGGTTCCTTGGTGTTTCTGCAGATCGCCTGTGTTAGGATTTCCTGGAAAGCTTGAATCATGCAGATTTATCGGACTCAACTTGGACCCTAATTCAGAATCTCAGGGTGAGGATCCCAAGATGTTGCCTTAGAGAGCAATCACCCCCAAGGTGACTCATAGAACACACAATTTGAATATTGCTGTCTTAGTAAGCTTAGGCTGCCGTAACCCAATACCATAGATTGGGTGGCTTAAATAACAAACATTTATTTCTCATAGTTCTGGAGGCTGGGAAGTCCAAGATCAAGGTGCTAGCAAGGTTTGGTTCCTGTGAGGTCTTGCTTTCTGGCTTGTGGATTACCACCTTCTCACTACACGGCCACATGGCCTTTCCTTGGTGCAACAGCATGAGAGATAAAGAGATAGATATGTGGAGTGGGACAGGGAGCAGGTAGCAGTCTGTCTGTCTTCTTCAAGGGCACTAATCCCATCATGAGGGCCCCACTTTCATGTTTTTATCTAAACCCAATTACCTGCCTAAACCCTATCTTCAAATACCATGCCATTGGGGGTTAGGGCTTCAACACTTGAATTTGGGAGGGACACAACCACTGAGGTAGGATTGTGGTCTTTAATAGTCATGGATGATGGAAATGGCTCTAGAACTTAGTTTGACCTTTCCAAAAAGAATGCCAGATTCTCTCCTTTTTGCTTCTAGTGGTGATAAATTAATTGATGTTTATAACTGCACACAGGAGCTTAGAGATTGAGTTTGCCTTAGAACAAAAAGATACTCTGAAATTTATTTTGGCTCAGTTGTATCAGTGATTTCAATTCTGTCCCTTGTGCCTGTAGGAAGGAAAAAAAGAAATGAATTTTATGGATGGCCAACATTTGAACTGCTTGAGAATGATAAAAATAAGCCCCACAGAGTAGTGGTTAAAGAGATGATGTATTAGGCAGGGCTTTAGTCAACTTCTAAATGATGGCTGCTACCCCCTAGAATTTTTTTTCAAACTTTGTAACAGCTGCTTAATATAGCAGGGGAACGTTTCTTTTTAAAGCCCTGTTAGGAGGTGCTAGTGCAGATAAATGTGTCCTCTTTGACATCTCGAAGAAGTTTTCATGTCATCCATCACACCAAGATCACCATGATGTTATAAGAGGATGGCAGCAGCTGATCTCTTGTAATCATATAACACTTAGGATCTGCTGCTGCCAGAGCACAGCACCAACTGTATGTCAGAGATCACTGTGGGTGTGTGGGGTCTATTCATTTGTCTAAGGACATATGCAAATTATAATTATTGTCCAACAGGTGTATCACAAGCAACACTGCAATTTCTGACGCTAACCGCCTGCAGTTCACATCCATTCCACAGGTTAGGGCATAGTCTGCAACAAGACTGTCTTGGGGTTCCCCGGGACACCTTCACTTCTAACCAACTGGTTACAAATTCAGAGGGTCTTCCCATGACACCTTTCAGATTTAGATAATTTGCTAGACCAACTCACAGAATTTAGGAAAGCATTGCTGTTTGGCTTATAGCTTTATTATAAAGGATCTAAATCAGGAGCAAATGAAGAGACTCATAAGACTAGGTCTGAGAGGATCCCAAACATGGAGCTTCCTGGCAGTCTTTCTGTAGGATCAGAAATGCCACCCTTCTGACATATTGGTGTGTTCTCCAGTGAAGAGGCTTACCTGAGCCTAAGTGTCCAGAGTTTTTAATTAGGTTTTCATTACTGAGGAATGATTGATTGAAACACTGATCATATGAATGACTTATTCTCCAGCTTCCCTCTCCTCTTGAACTGTACCTCAAAGTCCTAACCCTCTAATCACTTAGTTGGTCTTTCTGGAACAGCCAGCTCCAGTCATAAGTTATTGCCTTAGCTTAAACTCAGGTGTAGTTCAAGGGCCCACCATGAATAACGAAGGCATTCTTCTCATTTGGAAAATTCCAGGGGTTTAGCACCTCCATGACAGGAACCCAGGGCAAAGACCAGACCCATTCTTTATCATACAATACCCTAATTTCCAGAACATTATGTTTTAGATGAAATAAGTCTTAGTCAGTGGAACCTCATCTATTATTGAGGGAAGAATGAAACTTAGAGCTGAGTTAGTCCCAACCTCTCCCTTGAGAGATGAGGAAACAAGTCCTGAGGTGAAGGACATCATCCAAGACTGTAACTAGTAAACATTAGAGGTGGAACTGAAATCGGACCAGGTTTGGGTTTTCTTGCCTCAGGGCCAGAGATTTGAAACCAGGGTGGACAATGCCTTACAAGATCTACATTTATGTGAGGAAAAAAAAAAAGGGAAGGGGTTGGAGGGAGGTGGGGAAGAGAAAGCACACATGTTTGTGTGCACTCAAACACGTGTGTGTTAAGGAGCTCATAGTAGAGGATGTCGGACGTCTGCTGTTCACCTTGCTTGCTCCAGGCTGCCACCTGGTTCATGAAGGGCTTTCTAGACCATTGCTGGAGGAGTTACTGAAACATAAAGCTTGGGGTGTGTGTTACCATTTCTCCTGACCTAGCGAAACCTTGTTCTATAAAAAAAAAATCAAGACCTTGGCTTTTGGCTTTGTTCTGACTCTTGATCAGCTCATGAGAAGATGAGGGGGAAACAGTCCTATTTCCCACTGTCTTAACCCCTCCATTTTTATAAAAAGAGTGGGGACAGGAATAGCATCACATGCTGGGACTGTTAGAATGTCTATGAAACATTCTGAGATTTTTTCCCCCCTGGTACAAATCAAAAGAAATGTAAAGAAAACCTGAGATCGTCATATCATAACCCTAGCCATGCCCCTCCTCTTCCTTTTCTAGGCTTAGGGATGGGGCTGACTAAATGATATTTATGATGCCAAGGAGCTTGTATGGTGAGCCAGTAGGTAGTGACCATTGCTCCCTGTATCCCTTTAGTTACTTGCTTAAGCTAAAAGGAGGATTTGTATAATGCTTGGGAAAGAAAAGAAAAAGAAAAACAAAAACATGCCTTCCAGCTAGCTGACATTTTTCCTTCTTCATGAACTTTCTTTTTTCCTTTCTAAATCTTTTTGGTCAAGGAGCAACTTTTAAAAGTAGGAGCCCTCTGCTGCTAGACCTTGTATTTTGGGGGGAAGGGACAAGGGGGATGGAGACCTCTATTTAGCCCTTCTCTCTTGAAGATGTCATCTGCTCTTAGTCTCCAGTGCCTCCTGTATTCTTGTGACTTGTATGTCTCTAGTCCAGAGTTTTCTCCCCAACTTCAGACCCAAAGCACCTCAAATTTATTGGCTCTGATGGAGTTTCTCATTTTCTCCCTGATCACTCCCCTGCCCATTTTCTCAACTTGCCAAATGGGGCCACAATCTATGGGAAACTTAGGGTCATCATCAGGAGCCCCTGCCCCACTGACCCCATGCACCCCTTTCTTAGCCCTAGTTTATTAAAATATTTTAATAATATTTTATTATATATTAATTTTAATATATTACAGTTTTAAATAATAATTTTTTTAACATTTATTCATTTTTGAGAGACAGAGATGGAGCTCAAGCAGGGGTGGGCAGAGAGAGAGGGAGGCAGAATCCAGAGCAGGTTCCAGGCTCGATGTGGGGCTCGAACCCATGAACTGTGAGATCATGACTAGAGCTGAAGTCAGACACCTAACTGACTGAGCCACCCAGGGGCCCCTCTTATCTCTAGTTTAAATCATGGTGTCCCACTGGTTCTACTGTCTCAGTTCAGACATTCATTACCCCTTACCTTGTCTCCTGAAATGGACACCTCACTGCCCGTCTTCTGACAGTGCCCTTCTCGCCTCTATGATTTACAACAAAACACAGATTCTATGGTCTGGTTTGTATTGAGCTCAGTGGCATACACTCAGGAATGGCACTGGATGAATGAATGAAATGTTTGAAGAGCATTCCTGAGCTGACTACATTATTACACAGCAGATCTACTTGAGGACTTGGTCAGCTGGGCCCAGCACCAGGGCCTCATTAAATATCTTTGTGTAAATAAATTATTAGGCCTAATTTAGGGCAGACTCTAAGTCTTCCTGTTCTGTGATCCTGGTGGCTCATGAGTCTGGTCCTTAAAGATAGGGTCACTTTCTATATTATTATTATGGCTCTAGCATGGAAATACCTGGCAAATTGTGGGTGCCTTTTTTTTTTTTTTTTTTTTTTTGACTGAATGGATGCAAGAATGCATCTCCTCATGTACTTGAGAGCTAGGAGACCCTCTGAAAAAAGTTAAAAGATTCCATTCATTTATAAATATAGAAGCTAGGGTTAAAGAGAGGGAAGGAAGTCACATTGCGAACCTGAGCTTGTCTGGATGGGCTGTTCAGATGCCTCTCACGTCCCCTGTTGGGCTTCCTGCTGTGCAATCACTGGTCTTTTCAGTTGTTGGCTTTTCTTCTGTCTGCACCAGAGCTCACCTCACAGTCTAACCTCTTTGACTCTCTCCATGTAATGACCTGAATCACCCCTGCAATAATCCTCTTCTTCACTTTCCTTTCTACCCCACCTCCCAACCTGCATCCTCGCCTGAGTCCATTTGAGTTTGTAGCCCCTCCGGCTCCCTTACCTCTTTCAACCTGGGCCCTAGGTGGAGTCTCCTGTTCCTTTTGTACCATGTCCTTCTGTAGCTGGCATCGCTCTTTCCACTTCGTTTTACGCCTGGATGTGGCAAAACTCTTCTAATCATTCCCCCCTCCCTCCAATTATTTGTTCAAAAGATTCGGAGCAGTGATGCTTATTTCCAGATGTTGCTGAGGGCCCTATGAAATCCCTCCCCTGCCATATCTCTGTTTCTGCCTTCTAAAAACTGCTTTCTTAGCAATGATGGAATAGAACACATGGGGCAACCTATTTTTTTTTTTTTCTATTGACAGAAGAAGCCCACAGTATGGAAATCTTTTGCTAACACGGGAGCCAAAGGAAAGGTTTGCTTTTGTTATTTCCATCTTTTAAAATATGGTGTTTTACTAGCACAAGTTCACCTGATGGTGAAGGGAATGAGACAGAGAGTTTTTTGCTCCTCCAGTTCAGGAAGTAATTCTTCTTCCTGAGCTGGAGGACCCACTAACCTTCTACCTCCACTGCCTGTTCAGCTGTATGGAGAAGCCACACAAATCATCTGTCATGGTTTAGAAGCTTTAGAACAATAAGATGTTTGGCCTTTAGTTTTGATCCCGGGGTGTGGTGGTCCAAGGTGTATGGGGTTGATGAGGGTTAGGACTTTCCTGAATGAGAAGGTAAATCCAAATCTCTTTATGATCTAAAGATTGAGCTGAACTGTTTATCTTTTGGGTCAAGTCCAAGTCTACTGCTTATCTTCCCACACCCCACTTTGCACATCTCACACTCCAGCCTCAGCAGATGCTCACATTCGCCGTGCGAGCCTGACCTGCCATGCTTCCTGTATTTCTGCCACATACAACCTTACTCCACTGGGATGCTTCTTACATATCTACTTATTTCCTTTTTACTTAAAATACTTATTACTCTCCAAAGTGGAGCTCTAGAACAGTGCTTTTCAAAAGCGTGGGCCCCAATCCTGCCACATTAGCCTCACCCTGGAACTTATTAAGAGTGCATATTTCAGACCCCAGCCTAGACCTCCTGAATCAGAAACTCTAGGGTGAGACCCAGCAGCCTGTGGTTTCAGTAAGCCCTCCAGGAGGATTCTCAAGCATACTTGAGTTTAAGAACCAGGGCTCTTAAGTGAATTCCAGGTCCTCCTCATCCCCTGTGAGCAGTGTCAAAAGTCCTGTTATAGTGGATGTAGGAAGCTGAAACTGCATTGGCTTTCAGGAAGGCCCTGGAGTCTGTATCATGCCATGGACCTGACCCTGTTTTCATTCATTTCGTGTATCTATGGAGAAAATCTTACTAAACTCAAGGACATACGGTGGGCTTTGGGGGAAATTTCAAGCATGGCTCCGCTATGAATTTTGCACATATATGAACTGGGAGGAAAAGACGGAGGTTTAAGATTTGCCAACAACCGTAAGGCAGAACACTGTTAAATGATCTAAGAGGAACTGAGAAAGTTAAGTACAGGGAGACGGTGTTTCTTGATTGGGGTGTGGGGACACAGATGAGTCACCCCACATCAATCATTGAATGCAGGTGACAAGAGGACAAGGCAGAGAGAGGAGTAGTTCCAGACCTCAGAAAGCTCACAGAGGGGAAGATACAGCTACAGTCGGGGCTACCAGGGTGACAAGCAAGCTAGGGTGGTGGTGAAAAGTGTGAGCTCTGCAGCCAGCGTGGCTCCACCTTCTGCACCTGCTGTTCACCAGCTCCGTGAATTTGAGCGATTTACTTTACCAGTCTGTCTCTGTCTCAGTTCCTTCATCTGTAAAGTGGGAAAAATCAAAGCATGTACCTCACAGAGTTGTGAAGATTAGCACACAATAGAGGAAAACCATTTGAGGCACTTAGCCTGGCACCTAGTAAGGGCCTAGTAGATGTTAGTTATGATTTCGTCGTTGAGATAGCAACTTGTATACAGCACACCCAGAAGAAGGAGCTCTAGCGTAGATATTCTTAGGATGTCTTACTCTTGGTAGGGTAGACCTAGAAAGCATTTCGACAGTAGGCCTAGCTGGCGCAGTAGAATGATTTCATATTGGTCAAGAATGTAGTGTTAGGACTTAATCTGTAAATGATTCTGGTGTTTCCTCTTCGGTGAATCAGGTCTGAATCAGTCTGCACCACGCTTATGGGCCAGTGCAGCCTAATTCAGAACTGTACTGCCAGGGAGTCCACTTAGGGGACGTCCTCAGTGTAAGTCAGAAAACCTGCCAGAATCTGTCTTTGGCATCATCCACAGGCCTCTGGGAGGGGCAGCTTGCCTTAAAACACATAAAGAAAGAGTGAGGTCACATTGCATCTCTACTGGTCTGCTCTGGCACAGACCAAGTGGCTTTTTGTCAATTTCCGAACTTAGAGCTTCCTACTCTTTGGAGTCATTTGCGTCTTCCTGTTGAAAGAAAAAGAAAAAAGACTATATACTCAAGTAGCCAGTAAAATGATTAGAGAGTATTACTCATAGTGAAGCAATTGGAAATACAGGTCCAAGAGTAGAGGATTCTCTCTATGTGTATATCCGAAACATCCTAGGCCAGAGCTTGGAATATATCACTTCATGTCCTAGAGTTTACCTGGTACAACATCTAGAGTTCTCTCTGGCCTGGCCTTCTTCAGGGGTGACATAAGGAATGGGGCAGAGGGGTGAAGTCATGTTAACTCAGAAGTTCACAAGTTATGATAAATGCTGGACTCAGGTTTGCCTGTAGAACTGGGCTCAGTCAACTCTCAGTGGGAACTGAGGGGATTTTGTGCTGATTATCTAGAGGGTCACAGTTGGAAAGGTGAGGAAGGAGTGAGGCCACTGTTTGGCATGCCTTCTTTCTTTTTGTAATTTTTTAATGTTTATTTTAATTTTGAGAGAGAGACAGAGAGAGAAAGAGAGAGAGAATAAGTGGCGGAGGGGCAGAGAGAGAGGGAGACACAGAATCCAAAGCAGGCTCCAGGCTCTGAGCTGTCTGCACAGAGTCCAATGTAAAGCTCAAACTCATGAGCTATGAGATATGACCTGAGCCAAAGTCAGATGCTTAACTGACTGGGCCACCCAGGTGCTCCTGCCTGCCACCTTAATGTCTGTGTCAGAGTAATGGACTTTTCATAATGTCCAAAGTCAAGCCGTCTCTGTGGCACATATTTGGGTTGGGGCCAGAAAAACAGCCTATCACTACAGAATGAGCAAATCCAGACTGCAGACCAGGGACTGATTACACACTGGAGAAACTGTGTGTCTGTCCCAAACCCATTGCACTAGTTTTCTAGGGCTGTTCAAACAAAGTACAACAAACTGAGTGATTTGATCAACAGAAATTGATCATTTCATAGTTCTGGAGGCTAGAAATCCCAAGGTCAAGGTGTCAGCAGGGTTGGTTCTTTCTGAGGGAAAATCTTTTCCATGCCTTCCCCCCAGCTTTTTTATAGCTTGCTTCCTTGTCATTCCTTGGTGGGAGAAAGCCTCTCTCTGTCTCTCTCTTCATCTTCACATGGTGATTTCCCAGCATACATGTCTGTCTTCAAATTTCCCCTTTTTATAAGGATACCCATCATAGAGGATTAGGGCCCATCTTCATGGCTTCATTTTAACTTGACTTACCTTTGTAAATACCCTATCTCCAAATACGGTTACATTTTAGGGTACTGGGTGTTAAGATTTCAACATACAAATTTTTTGAGAAATATGATGCAGCTCACAGGCACATATAATGAATCCACCCTAATTCAGTCCCATGCACAGTTACTTGAGAGAACTGTGTACCATGAAAGCCTGAAGCCAGCTCTGCCTCTAATTTGCAATTTGACTTAGACTCATAGATTCTGAGGCCTCTTCCCATTCTGGGAATAGAGCTGTTCTCTCAGATTTCTTTCATCTCTAGTCTTCTAGGACTCTGCACCTCTTTCTCCAAAGGTCTCCTGTTCTGTCTAGGAAGTCTTATGTTGGTTAATAGCATCATGCTTACTCTTCAGGCTTATAGTGGTGTGAGCTGTTTCAGGGACTGGCCCAATGGAGAATTCCAAACACCTACCACAACAGGGGACAGAGAACTGATTCATACTTTTATTTGAACTGTCAAGAATACTTGTGAGCTTCTAGTTTTGTATATGTATGATGGGTGTCTTCATTATCCTCTAACTCCTCACATGAACAGGACTTGTCTATAGTGTAACCTCTCATCTGGTATTACCTAGGATATGTCAGCCTGAGGGGCCTGACCACCAGAGGTGGTGTCTTGGGTTTGGGACCCTACAGGAGTATGGGAGATACACACTGCTGGATCTCACCAAGTCTTCACAATCAATGTGAATGGTGAGCCACACTGCACACACCTAGATTGTTCTCACTGATCTGCTTAGCCATTCTTGAGTGCCTTGCAAAGTAGTTCCTTTTGAGGAAGGCTGAATTTCACACATTTTAATAACCTATTTTTATATGCACATATGACCTTTGGACTCTTTATTTTTTAGTGTTATGTATGTGTATGCATACTTTATCAAAATTTTATCTATTTTACTTTATCATTAATTTTTGAGTATTGTAAGCTTACTATCTATGTGTCTTGGGCAAAACACTTTGCCTCTCTGAATATCAGATTCCTCATCTATAAAATAGGCATAAAAACCTCCATTCTGTCCCCTTCAAATGAATCAGGTGAAATGGTAGGTAATGAGCAAAGAACTTTATAGATAGAGAGACTACATATGTCCCTGTTCATACCTTTTGTCTTAGGGTGATAATCAATAGCATCTCCTTCTAGACCCAGAAGTGCCTGAGTTTGTATAATAAATTGTATGATCACCTTAGAAAATAATGAATGAAAGAATTATTGGTTTATCATACATGTCACTATATAGATGATCTTAAATCTTGGGTTCTTACATACTCTCACTTAAAAAAAGGTTAGAGACTTTTTCCTTTGCTCACTTTAAAGGACAGAAAAACTGTCTGAATATGAGCTCTACACATCCATGCTTATTCACATAATCAATGTCATGGGCCATTGTCCAGCCCAGGTGGGTGCTGATGATGCTCTGTCCCGGGAACTGTTCCATCCCTGCCAGTGCTAAGGCTGTCCACAGGCTTCGGTCACTCACCTGATTCCCACCCACCCCCACCGCCCACCACCACTTACTCTATCTCTGGGACTGACTACAGGGTGATACCAGTTTCTCTAGCTCAGCCTCTCCTGTCTGCTCCTAAAGACAAGTACTCAGGCCCTGTCCATTTTGATGACAAAAACACTGATCACACTGGTAGACAGATGGTGACAGAAAGAATAAAAACATGGGAAGCCTGTAAAGCTTAAGAAAGGTTACCATCTTCCTCCGAGGTCTTTGTTGTATATTTCTCTACTCCCTTTCTCTGACTGTAACTGCAAACCTCAGTAGGCTTCTGTCCTCTGCATTTATGCATAAGGCTCGAACATACCACTCTTTCCCTTTCTTCAGAGTTCATTTTTCTCTCTTTTAGGAAAAAAGCACACCTGTATTAAAATCTTGTACCTCACCTAATGCTGAATAAAAGCTTAGGTCCTTTCCTTGAATGAACATTTGCATCTCTGAGGATTTACAGACTGAAGAATACTTATTTAACAGGGACTTTTATCCATCTAACTGCATTTTTTTAAATTACTAGTAGCACTGACATTTTTAGCAGTGGAAAGCAATTTAGTGATTACAAAATCTACCATGCACTGTCCCCTTTTGCACAGTTGAAGAAAATGGATACCCAGAGATTAGTAACTGTCTTTTAATCACAGAGTGGCCCTCTTGCTAGGTCTCCAGACTCAAGATTTCTAACTAACATACTATTCACAGTCATTTATTTATCATTTTGTTTTTACATAATGTATTGGATGTAGTAAGTGTTCACCAATGAATAATGAAATATGGATGGATTGTATAGTTTCTAAATGTGCATCGCAAATGCTGAACCTCTTCCTTCTGTGGATTACATTGGCCAGATTTTGGCATCAGCATTTCTAGAATTCATGGTGTTTTGATTATTTATAAAGCAACTGACCATAGTCTATGGCATGTAATAATTTGTTATGAGGACAATAACCACCACTTGTGTCGTTCTAGGGATGAAATGAGATAGGGTACCAACAATCTTCAGTGTGGATGTGAACGCTCAGGGCTGCAAAGCTGCATGTCAGAGTGATGACTTAGTGAGAACACCTAGTTATAAAATACCCTGCACTGACAGTGGAATGAGCTGGAGTTGAGGACTGGGTGATTTGGAAATGTGTCTCGGTGTAGCCTTCATGAACATAGGAGATCGGTTGTAATTCTGTGTAATAGTGTTTGCACTTTTCTTGCTAACACCAGAGGCTTCTTTGTTGTTGTCCCCTTTCTGGGATTCCTCAAGGCAACCTGCTGGTGCAGACATGTAACCCGTAGAGAGTAAATCAATGATGAGGACACCTCCTCATGCTAAGGAGACACAGGGAGGTGAATCATCTGGATTTACTCATTTCATGGATAAAAAAATACTCTTTGGATCCTCAGTTTCCTACCAAGGCTTGGTTCAAACATCACCTTTGCCTAGCCAGAGCCTTCACCTTGAAGTGATCACTCATTATGCTAAAGCATGACACCTGCACCTCTAAGCATGCTCTTATTGCCTTTTATATTGTGCTCTAATCTATGCCTTATTTTTTTCTGTATCTCCCAGTGTGCTTTGCCCAGAATCTGACACATGGGAGAAGCTTATGAACTGTGTTCAGAAATGGAGGTGAGAGGGGGAGACAGGGTGAGGGGACTCAGTGGATCAGGGCCAACCCTTTATCTTGTAGAATACTTCTAATTCTTCTTGTTAGTGCCAAGTGCCAAGGGTCCTAAACTTCATCTTTGTGCCTGAGCTGCATGCTTCTATGGCCTAGATGGATTCCTTGGCAGCACAGAAGCTCGGCAACTGAAACATTTATGGAAATTCAAGCAAATTGGTGAATAAAGGGGACTAAAAGAAGCCCACACAGTCTTCTCCCATGCTCTATTTCTTTTAAAGAAGTCTGTTTGTGTTATCACTTCAACAGTTTGGTAAATAACCATGCCTTCTCACTGATCTGTCCTCTTGTGCTTGAATGGTAACATGTGATGATTAGTCATGGGGAAAAGCTGTATGCACCTTCCAAGCTGCTTGATGATATGTATGCAGGATTTTGAGGTAAATAGACATGAGTGCAAGCTTTGAGTGACAATTTTAGTATGTGTTCATTGACTTGGAATTTTCAGGTTTATTTGTATCAAGCTGAAAAAAAAAACCAATGTTTTGACACTATAGTGATTTCCTTTTTCTTTTTGGCAGCAGGAAAACCTTATTTTTTAATACTTTTATTAAAAAATCCAAGGACGCCTGGGTGGCTCAGTTGGTTAAGTGTCTGACTTTGGCTCAGGTCATGATCTTATGGCTTGTGGGTTCGAGTCCCACCTCGGGCTCTGTGTTGACAGCTCAGAGCCTGGAGCCTGCTTCGGATTCTGTGTCTCCTTCTCTCTCTCTCTCTGCTCCTCCCCCGCTCATGCTCTGTCTCTGGCTCTGGCTCTCTCTCTCTGTCTGTCGAAAATAAATAAATATTAAAAACAAACCAAGAGTTTTCTCAAAGCAGTTGGGCTGGGAGGTGTTGGAGAGGGTTGTTCTGTATCATCTCCCACCCTAGCCCAAGCCCTTTGCACACCATTGTAGGGCTCTATGGAACACAGAAAACCTCCATGTTTCCCATCATGATCACTCATGCAGCTTATTATAGAAGACTATTGGACTGGATGTCAAGAAAGGTCAATTCTAGTCCTGGCTTGGCCATTAAGTTGCTGTAACATTGAGTAAGCCAAGCTCTCTTCCTAGGTCCCAGTTTCTTCATTGGGGAAATAAAAGAATTTGTCTATATGAGTTCCTTTCTAAGGGCAACCTAAGGGTTCATAATTTTATTTTAGTCCAGTTTATAATGAAAGTTATCTTCCTTTAACTTAAAATCACATGACATTATAGCACTGGATGTGGGCTTATATAGCTTCAGATTTCTTACATAGTCCTGGAATTTTCCTTTTTTTTTGTTGGCCAAGAAGCACGAGATGCTTTGCTGAATGCCTTCACTTCACAGCAGCCTTCAGCTTCTCACCTATCTAGAGTATTTCTAGTCTCTAAAGGGCTATCCCATTCATCCCTCCTGTGGCCTTTGTAGAAAGGGTGCAAAGGACCAGGGAGGGTATCTTATGCCTATCTTTCAGTAAGGGAAAAGGCTAAATAGCCTAATTGGCTCCAAGTCACACAGCTGATAAGTGATGATGAACATTTCTACCTACTCATCCAGAGCCTCTACTGTGCATTGGGTTAGCTTCTGACAGCTGGGAAACTGGTGGCTACAGAATATAAGCAATTTATGACATTTCCATAGAAAGCCCCACAATCTTTTTGTCTTTAATAATTGACTGCTATGGGTCCTTTTTTCCCAACCCAGACACAATAACAAACAGAGAGTATAATCTCTACGAGGTCTCTTAACTCTTCATCTCTTCTCTGAACCTCCACTTCTGTCCCCTCCAGTACATCTACTCCCCAACCAAAGAGATTTTTTTTTGAAGCACAAAAATAATTACATCACTCTTCTACAACCTTCTTGGTGTTTTCCTACCATCTTCTTGGAAGCTCTGTAGGGTAGTCTAGATTCTTGCACTTCGTATGTTAAACCGTTCCCTTCCCTCCTATCATTTCCATGCCCTCCATTTATTTGTTCAAAACTGACTTTCACACTCATGATATTGCAGTGTTCATGCTAGGATGAAGATGACAGCTGGCAAGTGAAATAGATCTCATTGAGGCCCTATCTGAGATAACCATATAGAGTCTAGCTAGCCAAATATCATACATTTGACACAGCTCAACCCAGTTCTCCCTCCCATTTCACACATCCTCCCTCCACCTGGCAAACATCTGCTCATCTTCAGAACTCAATGTCTATCACCTCTGTTAAGCTATTCTCTGAGTCTCAAGGAGAATTGAACGAAACTTCCTTTCGGCCCCCATTATACTCTGTATATATGTCCATGATAGCACTAATAACACTCTAACCATATTCATTGGTGTACTAGACTGCAGATGCCTTTAAGGTAGGAAACACAATAAATATTTATTTAGTGCCCTAGCAGTTTTGTGAGTCAAAGTAATGCACAATCAGTAAACCTCCACCTGGGAACTCTAGTCCATTTACTCTGCTTATATTATTTTTAGAACTAGGTTTATCTGCCTGTAGCTATATCCCAATATATTATCCTTTGTGTTAGATCATCTATTAGATCACTTGCCATTTCAGTACAATATGCCGAGACTCTTGACTGATGCCACTGGCTTGAGTTAACTTTCAGAGGATCACAGAAGGTGGCAGCTAATGGATGGGTGAACCAGACAGAGCCTTATGTATGCTACAGCCATTTATACTCTACAGAACCCTTCCTATTGCAGACATATAGAGGGGAAATTGCTAGATATGGGCTATGTTTGTGACCAGATCAGGTTATTTTAGATCATCTGCTGTTATCTTGCAATTTCAGCTTTGCTAAAAAAAATGCAGGATTTATTTTTAGGGTTTTAAAAATTACAGATTAAAAAAAAGTAGCATGCCTAAGCAAAAGATGAGAGGATGAAAATGCCAAGATAAAAAACTAAACATTTAATTGTTTTCAGGATTCTTTAGAAGCTGTTGTGTTTAGCACATACTATTCAATGAATCTGTAAAAACCTACCTACCTTCCATTTTCCAAAGTCTAACAGAAAATTGATAACAAGTGAAGATATAATTACTACTTGATGTTGAAACCGATGCTGTGAATTCCTGCATTTCTAAATTTTTTTTTAATGGTTATTTTTGAGAGAGAGACAGAGTGTGAGCAGGGGAGGGGCAGAGAGAGAGAGACAGAGACAGAGACAGAGACAGAAACAGAATCCCAAGCAGGCTCCAGGCTCTGAGCTGTCAGCACAGAGTCTCGAACCCACAAACCGCTCAAAACCACAAACCGTGAGATCATGACCTGAACCAAAGTCAACTGACTGAGCCACCAAGGCACCGCAAATTCCTGCATTTCTAATAGATGTTTTTATTTTAAATTCAACCCCTGGCAAGACTTGTGCATTCAGTTGAGAGATAACTTTTTCTCTCCAGACACAGGCTCCAAGTTACTACCTTTGCCTTAACCCCACCCATCTCCAAATGCATCCACGTCTCTTTAGCACTTGTGGTACTTTTTGCAATTTATTCATTTCTGCTAGTTTGTATGTTCAATGTGTTTGCCTTCTGTCTTGTTTTCATGCCTATTCAATCAATTTTTCACACTCCACCAGAGTGAGATGTATCATCCACCCATCTGTCTGTCTCTCTGTCTTCCCTTATTCTGAAACTAAATTATGTCACACACACACCGCTGCATTTATTTGGTAAAACTAATCAAGATTTATAATCCTATATTTAAATAGTGTCTGTATGTGATTTATTTAACTCCTGGCTAGACTGTGAGGTCCTTGTGAGGAGGGATCATGTCTTTTCTGTTCACTACTGCTAGCCCAGTGCCAAGATAACCACTTGGCAAGTCTATCGCTCATTTAAAACAGGAAGTGCTCACATTCAGTGCTACTCCATTGGCACTCCTGGTCTAATTTAAAGCACACTGATTTCATTGGGGTTATACAATCTCTTCATCTTATTATAAAGATACCTTTTTAATATCTCACGATGGATTGATTTGGTTGGCACAAAATGAATTATTAAGGTATATTACAATGAGTTAACTTCAAAATTCTAGCTACCTCCTTTTCCACATATCTTGAAAAAAGTGGAGGCAGACAGTGTGCTGTTAAGCATGTTCGTCTCCATATTCATATACCTGGGGTTTGCTCTATCACCCATTAGTGGAAGAACTTGGAGCAGCTCACATGGCCATTCTGACCCTCTAATGTGGGGGGTTGGGTTACATGTCAGTCTATGTAATTGGGTTATATAATGCAAGTGCAATGCTAGGTCAATTAATACAGAGCACAGAAAAAGTGGTTGTTGCTACCACTATTGTAGGATCTATGTATACAGGGGAAAATGAAATCCTTGAAAACAAACTGGAAGGTTTTTTCTTTAGCATCTCTTCTGCCAAAATGTATATTGATTGCAGCTGGAAGGAAACCACAGTGAGAGGGTAAAAAGTTGCTGAATAGGAGTCAGAACCTGTTTAATATTCTGATAGCTTGAATATGTTTCTTTATGTTTTATAATAATGATTTAGTTTTTAAGTGACTTCTCTGACATGAGAGCCCGCTCCATCAGGAAGACTATATATTGCTGAAAGGCTACCTTCAGGGAGCTGGCCAGGCAGGGGCCAATGGGATTGGACCAGTGTGTTTGGCTGAGGGTACTCTGTTGCCTAAGACTTTATGGGCTTCAAAGGAAGCCAGTCGTGCTGCCTGTGAAGGACCAGAGAACTAGCCACCTGTCAGCCTTGGACTTAATTTCTTGAGAGCCTACTATGTGCTGCACTCAGTAGTAGGCACTCTGACAAAAAGATTACTCTTGACCTATAGAACATTTAGGAAAATTGATTCTTGAAGTGGTGATATGACATTTCCTAAGCTACAGTTATGATCAAGTCTTCCAATTCTAAATCCAGGGCCCTTTTCATTGTATAGACCCTACCCCCATGCCCTGCTGCATATAATTGTATTAGTAACTGTGTTTACTAAGTACTTTCACACAGATTACCTTACTTGATTGCTTTCTCTGTCCTCAACCTTTCCAAGGCATGCTCCTGTATTGTATATGGCATGCCTGGAAAGCACATTGGATGAAAACCAGCACTCTGGCACTGTCTCCTTCACCAGTTAGCTTTATTACTTCAAGCCTTGAAAGAGGTTTGCCTCTAGTCTAGTTATTTGGTAGAAAAATCTGGAGCAGATAGGTTTCTTGACAACCAGGTCTCCTAAGGATCTTTGGAGATAAAATGTACTAAACAGATAAGTATTTATGCATTTGTGGAGACCACATAATTAAAAGCTGTGATTATGACTTACTACTTCAAGTAGTAGATAAAACTGTGACTATAAAATGGGATAAGGGAAAACATTGGTAGAAAAAGTTTACTGTAGGGGTGCCTGGGTGGCTCAGTCATATAATCGTCTGACTCTTGGTTTCAGCTCACATCATGATCTCATGGTTTGTGGGTGTGAGACCCACATCAGGCTCTATGCTGACAGCGTGGAGCCTGCTTGGAATTCTCTCTCTCTCTCTCTCTCTCTCTCTGTCTCTCTCTCTCTCTCTCTGTCTCTCTCTCTCTCAAAATAAACAAATAAACATTTTTTTAAAAAAGAAAAAGTTTACTTTAAAGGTTTGATCCTAATTTCTAATGAAAATGATACTTGGGGACAAAGGAGAAGGAGGATTATTTGTGTAAGTCCCAGCTTTTGGCATCAAATCTATACAGACATGGATAGAGTTTAAGAGAGTCTGAGCACACCAAGTCTCCTCTTTGTGGGGGACCCAAGTCATCCTGCTCTAGAAAATAAAAGCCTAGAAAGTCAGTCTGCCTAATAGAAAAGGAATGGGCAATACTTTCAGCTAGGTAGCTTTCAGGTAAGTCTGTGGGAAAGATCATTGTACAGAGTTAATTAATGTGATGGCTACTGTAGTTATTGGAGTTATTGGAGGCTATTAATTTGGATTTTATGGCAATTCAGATTTATGAAAATGAATTTGTAATGAAAATGAATGGCAGAAATAAGCTAACAGGGGGAATGCTTGGAGTATCCAGGCAAAGCTTCTTTTATAGTAAGATATCACCTCTGGAGGATGAAGGTAACATTCCTTTGGGAATATTTTATTAAAAGTTAATTGTGATTTTCTTTTGAGGACAGTTGCTACTGTTCCCAGGAGGATGACCTTGGCGCTTCTTCCTTCTTTCTCTGATCTTTCCTTTCCTTCCTTTATACCATTCCTTCCAGATTCATCCAGGTCTGGTGGAAAGAAGCTGTGGAATATGGAGTGAGGAATGAGGAAGCCTACTCAGACTGAGTCAGATGCCCTGGGAGATTAGCAAAATGGATTTTTCAGTAGGGATGGGGATGTGTTGGGGTGAGAAAATGTTTTGAAGTAGCATTTTTACTACTCAGTGTTAAGTTGTAGACATCAAATGGGGCAAGCTTGATGTGAAGTCACTTTCCCATATTCATACAGTTTGTAAAGTTGTAAAGCCATGATTTTAACTGGATCTGTCTGGCTTAAAGGCAGAGGACCCGAGGAATTCCTGGGCCTGGCTCCTGTTGGTTCTGGATAGCAGGAGGCTCCTTCAATGTCAGCCATTGTTTTCTTTGCCAGATTGATTACATTTTGTCTGGAACATGATAATCGCAACTCTGGTTGGTCTTCAACTCAGGAACTGTTTCCTTTATTTAATTGATTGTTGCTTCTATTCCATTAGACAAGACTCGTTCTTTAGGGATACAAATTATTTGTAGAGATAAATCTATAGCCTTTGTATTTATTATCTTCTCTTCATAACTTTTCATATTTTCCTGACTTAAGGCAGAATTTCTTCTTTAATCAATGATTTAATTTTTTATAGTGCCAGTTCCATTCTTTTCCATTTCCAGTGTGGAATTAATTTGGCTTTTGCTTCTTTTCTATTCTCAGCCAGCTTCCTTAATAATTTCAGACTGAATGTCTCTAAGATATCTTTTAATCTCATCAATCATCCCTTATTCTAGCAAGCCCATTACTTCATGTATTTATCTGAAAACACAGAGCAGATATTCCCAGGTTTTTTCTTTTTTCTTTTTTTAATTATGGTTTTCTGTACCTTCAGAGTATCCAGTTTTACAGTATGGGTCCCACCTGTGCTGTTTTTGTTTTTGTTTTGGTTCTCTTTGAGCTTGGGTCCAAGACTGGACTTTCCAAAAATGTAAGCTCCCATGTTCTCTCTTATCCCTTAATAATTTCCATGTGAATATGACAGATTCTGTCTCTTAGGAATTATGTTAGAGGCTTTTTGATGTGCAAAACTGCTCACTAATTTTTAGGAGATCAATTAGTAAGGCTCTGCCTAAATAAGAAAGGATCTTCCACTTCCAATGCACAAATATTAGTCAGGGTTTTCCAGATACACAGAACCAATAGGATCTATATTGGCTGACATGATTATGGAGGCCAAGAAGTCCTGTGATTAGAGCTGGGTGTGATCCAGTCTGAGTCTGAAGGCCTGAGAACCTGGAGCCACATTGTTGGAGGAGAGGATGGATGTCTCAACTCAAGCAAAGAGCAAATTCACTCTTCTGCCTTTTTGTTACATTCAGGCCCTCTAAGGATTGGATGATAACCATCTACATTGCTCAATCTAATTATTCAAATGCCAGTCTCTTCCAGAAACACTCTCATAGACACAGCCAGCTATCAGTTTTGCCAGGTGTCTGGGAATCCCTTAGCCCAGTCAAGCAGACACACAAAACTAACCATCACAGCCTGTCCTTTGGCTATAAAAGTTAACTTTTTTTTTTTCCCTTGAGTTATCTGAAACAGTTTCTAGCTCCTATTTCTCCAGAAACAGAGTATACAACTGTCAAGATTCTTCCTATCTTCCCCAGTGCCCACCATCAACTTTACATTCCTTCCTCCTTGGCCTTTCTGTACCATGGAGCATTACCGCCTTAAAATTCTCATGTCAGGGACCCCACTCATGCTGTATGAGGAAAGGATTAGCCATCAGAGGAGAGAGGAAATCATCTTGGATGGCATAGTAAACCATTTTCTTGTTGTATGTGTGGAGAGGTGGATGTCATATTTCTGATTTTTGCCCTTGTGAAATGAGGGTACACAGTAGGAGGTAGTCAGGGCCTCTGCTCATTTTCAAGCTCCATGTAGACACATCAGTTGGGGATGAGGCCACATGCCTGTGTCATACAGATGAGTATCAATTGCTCCCAGATGCTGAAAAATTGTTGCTAGATATTATTAGTTTCTATTGCTATTGTGATGTCAGGTCATATTTTTTGTGTTTTGTGTGTGTGTGTGTGTGTGTGTGTGTGTGTGTCTATGTGTGTTTGTATTTTAATACACAAATATGGAGAGAGAAAATTAAGTGCCATAAATATCAACACTTAATTCCTTGTGATATCTCATTAATGTGTCACCAGACTTACCTTCTGTACCTATAACTTCCTGGAGTCCTTTTAGAAGAGAAGGTATCCATTCCTTAGTTCGTGTTTTTGTATAAGTGGAAATGTAGTGTCAGCAGCTGAATCTACAATCTTTTGGTGATTTTCAAATCTAATTTGTCCTTCCTGTGGTTCGCTCAAGGCACATGGGGAAGCAGGTCCCCATCCTGGCTAGACTACCAATCCCTGGAAGACAAGGGCCAAGTGTGACTTATCTGTGCATCCTAAGCACTTTGCAAAAAGCCTAGCACCTGGGCTTTTAGAATGTACTAAATTATGGTTCCTAAAGGCAAGTGCAGAGACCTATTAAGATTTCAAGGGAAAATACAGCCACCTTTTCAATCACTGTATCATCAGCCCCTAATTGGATAACTATTTTGAAAGGTAGCCAATGAGTTTTTTGATCATCTTAACTGTGGTGGTAATTTCATACTAAATCTCCCACTGGAGAAATAAATTATTTTCATTGGAAAATTAAGTTACATTAAACCATGATTTAAGAGAAAAGCAGAATTCCTATCTCTTCTCAAGCTAACCCTTTATTTTCCAAATAAACCAAATGCCCTGCTTCCTAGGGCAAAGCTAATGCACTCTAAAATTTTCACTAGTTAACATACTCCGAACTCTGTTTTGCTCTGTTCTCCATGAAGATCCAGCTTGCTCAGCTTCACAAAACCATGCAAGAATGTAATAAAACTGCTGGTAGCAGCATTTGGGTACCCAAGGGAATGTTCTTGCAAACCAGCAGCTGATGTTGAGTTGACAGAGGCGAGTGGCGAGCCATAGAGGCAATGCAGCACTCTTACATGCCAAATTCTGGGTACCTGGCCATTGGCAGTTTCAGAACCAGCTTTCAGCCTGACGGAGCATCAGCCCAGTGTACCAGCTATTTTGTTGATATACTATACAGGAAATTTTTTAAAATGTGATATTTTTTTAAAACAATGGACTGATTATCTAGTAGATTTGTCATGTTTTTGTTTTTGTTTTTTTTTTTTTTTCAATCTTCAAGAATCATTGATGTGTCTGATTGTATTTTGTCCTGGTTAAACCTCACGGCACCTCTAGTTTGCATCTGTGGTTGCAAAGTGCTGATAAGGGTTCTTTCCATTCTCCAAAAGAGTAATGGTGGAGTGAAAAAAAGCCCCAGTGGTGTTGTGGGCCTTGTTGGAGAAAAAAAAGTTTCCCCAGAGTAAAACAACCATTGAAACTTCATATTCTCTTTCTCCTTTATTTGTTTTGAGAATTTTATTAGTATTTTGATAATTTTTCAAATTAAAAGTAGGAGCTGCATGTATAAAAACTTAAAGCATTGTTTGGCTATGAAATGTGTGTCTATTGATGAATTTGGTGTTTAAGTGTTAGCGGACTAATACTTAGTGTGTAGAAGCATTGCATATAATACAGCCAAAGGTAGGATTTTCTAAATTACAATGATTAAAATGTCCATTATTGTAAAAGCTCATGAGTCTGAAGATAACAGATACAACAAATTCAGGTGGTTGGAGCCCAGCTGGAAACTAGGAAATAAAGCTAAAAGGAATTTAGAAGAGATAAAGATGATACCTTGAAGCTTACCTGTTCTCAGTCCCTCTTCCCTCCTTGCCTCCCACGCATACACACACTTTGGGATATTCTTTTCACTTTTTTTTTATTTTTTTAACTTTTATTTATTTTTGAGACAGAGAGAGACAGAGCATGAACTGGGGAGGAGCAGAGAGAGAGGGAGACACAGAATCTGAAGCAGGCTCCAGGCTCTGAGCTGTCAGCACAGAGCGCGACGCGGGGCTCGAACTCAGGACTGTGAGATCATGACCTGAGCCGAAGTCGGACGCCCAACCGACCGAGCCACCCAGGCGCCCTGGGAGATTCTTTTCAGATTTTATTATTTTAACTGTAGATATGGTTCTAGTAGAGGTAGCGATCTATCTTTTCATCCATAGAAGGTGAGAAGCACCTGAAAGCAGGCACACCAGCTATAGTTAAAAGAGGCAGTTATGAGTCGGCTAGAAGAGGCAGAGAAAGAAAAATGATAAAAACCAGGCAGAAAAGCTCTAAAAAGTATTGGGTCCAATCAAGTGAGGAGACAGGAAACCCTGTACATTTCATTAGATCCAGAGGACATAGCAGTACAGGGTAGTGTGGGTATTCATCGTAACCATCCTGACATGTCAAGAGAGGATTAAACTATGTTCAATATAGTGTGCCTAATAAAGAGCAGAAATGTACAGTGCATTTCAAGAAGCATTCTGTGCAAGTAAGTCAACGTTTTTGTGAACTTAAATGTGGGGAAAAAACCCTCTCAACTCACTAGAGAACATTGGTATCCAGAATAGCAACCATTTCATGATTATACATTTAGCTTCCTGTGGTTGGTATGCACTGGGATCCTTTGTTATTTATAAGTTCTGTGACCTTGGGCATGAGATTTTATCACTCATAGCTTTAGAGTTCTCTTCTGTAAAATGATTGTAATAACATTTATCCCTCAGGAGTGTTCCATAGATTCAATAAGATTTTTTTTCTGAAGTTTTTTTGTTTTGTTTTGTTTTGTTTTGTTTTTTTTTGCATTATGCCTCCCCAAGAATTTGTATTTAAAAATTTTGGCTATTATTTATTTCCAGCCTTCTGTGAACAAGGACATATATTGGAACTGAGTAGTACCAATAATTACAGACCATACATTATGTTTTTATGATTCTACCCTTAGGTTAGGTGTCTTCTTATTGAATACTCTGAAAAATATTACATGAGCTAAATACATCAGCACTGGGGAGATTACACCATAACCTTGAAGTAGTTGGTGCGGTTACTGGATTTGGGGAAGGATAATTCTTTGTTGGGGTGGGAGTTGACCTGTGCATTGTAGGATGGCTGGGGAGTGGCATCCCCAGTCTCTGCCCGCTAGATGCCAGTAGTACCTTCCCCCACCCCACTTGTGACAACCAAAAGGGGCTCAAGAGACATTGTCAAATGCACCTACAGGGCAAAACCACCTTGGCTAAGAACTACTTTACTAGAGAAACAGATGTATAAGTATAAAGCATAGAGTTTTAAACTGCAGTTGCAGATAAATACCGAGTGTTTTTAAATTCTTGTTCCTTTTGTGCTGAGGCTCTGGTGACATGTATCTGCTTTATTGCAATTACCGAGATGTGTATCATTTCCTTTATAATTTAGATGTTCTTCAGTGACAATTAAAGAAGAGAGAGAAAGTCTTGGAGTGGAACAGTGTGTCTTATGGAGTTTTTTGAGAATAATGCTCCCAGGTGAACTTCAATTACTGATTTTCTGGATGGCTTTAAATCAATCAACATACATTTAATGAACATGTACCCCCCAGCCCCCTACTTTTAGGTCCTGTGCCAGATATTGCAAGGGAAAGAAAAAAATTTTTTTGACCCACTTGGAAAAGGGAATTTCTTATCTGATGTGCAACATTTCTTTTCTGGTTCCCTGTCTCTGGAGGTAGGTGGTGTTAGCCCCACCAGTTCCAAACAGTATGCCTTTCCCACTAGCTCCAGTAATCCTTTGCTCTAATGTCCTCATTCCTTAATTCACCTCTCCACTCTCCACCCCTGCTGCATAATTATGCAGGGCTCCAAACATCATCATCTTCTTTCTGTCATGACTCAGACTCCTGATAAGTTCCATTTCTGGTTGCTTCATTTAGGGAAAATTATCTGCTTCTTTTAGCCCACATTAGTGTGGAACACTGGTCTATCTCTTACTCATTAAGAGTTGGTCTTTCATTCTAAAATGCAGTCATAATCAAATTTTTCTGGCTCTCTATTCTGTCCACATTTGGGGGATTCATCAGTTATGATTCCATTGGTGAATACCAGTAGCAAGAGATCTGAAATTATAGTGACTTAAATGAAATGGAATTAATTTTCTCTTAACGTCGAAGTCAAGGGGTAAGCATCCTAAAGCTGGTATGATTGGTATTATGATATCATCAGCCTCTCAGTTTTCCTCCATCCTTCTGCTCTGCCATTCCTATTGTGTCACTTTCATTCTCAAGGTTGCTTCATGGTCAAAAGATGTCCATCTATTGTAGCTCCAACCATCACATTTGAGTTTCAGGCAGAGAGATGGGGAAAGAGAAGGGCAAAAAGAAGGCCTGCCGAAAGAATACTTTCTTTTTCTCCTATGTCTCTCTTAAAATGGTTTTGTTTAAAATTTAAAACCTGTCTACAAAGGGGCAGTTGGGATATGTAGGTGGGCACATTGCTGCTGCCAATGATATAGAAACTGTGTTACTAAGGAGGAAGTGAAATAGATAATGCTCAGGCAGCATTCATCTCTGTCATACAGAGAATTTTGAGAGGAATTCATATCAGATGTTATATACCCTACGCATGCAGTAAGACTTCAATAAGATGTTTCATATTCTGCATAGCAGAGATTTCTTATCATATTAATACTGAGTTATTATTCCTAACATGGTCTCTTTGTGCTTAAGTACAGAGCTGGAAGGACTTTTTATCATTGCTCCAGGGAATGAAGTGGAAAAATATAACATTACTCTGAAAAGTGAAAGATATGGTCAATCAGTTCAGTTGACAATTAGTTTTTTCCTCCACTGATTTGTTAGAAATGGCTAATAAGCCGTGGATTTTTATAGACAGCTAGAGTGTATCAGTGAAACATTGTCAGGATACCATTTCTTTAGTATATATGAAAATCATGAACAGTTCTGACATACAAGGGGAGATGTAGTATTCAGGTCTGTTAAACTGTGATGTAGTAAGTAAGGTATGGGAGAAAGAATGGACTGTGTTCAACAATTCTCTATTCTACTCCAACTTGGTCATTTCCTGGCTCCGTTATTCTAAGGTTTCATTTTCCACTTATAATTTTTTTAAATGTTTATTTCTATTAGAGACAGGGTGGAGGAAGGGCAGAAAAAGACAGAGACTGAATGTGAAGCAGGCTCCAGGCTCTGAGTTGTCAGCACAGAGCCTGATATGGGGCTTTAACTCACAAACCACGAGATTATGACCTGAGCCAAAGCTAGCCACCTAACTGACTGAGCCACCCATACGCTCCTCCATTTTCCACTTATAAAATGGTGCTAATAATCTTTAGCCTTCCTATTATTTGTCTTGTCCTTTCTCAGATGTGTATTGAATACCCACCTATGTCAAGACACTAGAGTAGGATGGAGGTATTTTGAGCCTTAAATGAAATATATTGTTTCAAAGCATTGAAAACATTCAAAATGCTGTTGGGCTGCTGTTGTTGATTTTATTATTTAGATCTAGATCGGATTTTATTCATTCTTGGTAACAAGGAAACTATTTTCTAAAAATATCCTGGTAGCAATCAATTACCTCAAAAAGAATTCTTCTCTCCTGTGTGATATTGCGACAGTGTATTACCCATTAATACTAATGAAGGAGGACCTAGGAAACACAACCAGATAACCTAGATTTACCCCTCACCCTCTTACTTACCCCCCGCCCCCAGACTTCCACAAAACACTTCCTTTGTGCCACTTCTAAATCTAAAATCCACAAGTGGCATACCTTACGCTTTGTCTCTTTATGCAGTGGCAAAATCCTGTCATTCTTCACGTATTTGTTATGAAACCATCAGCATTTATAAAGTCAGCATGGCACCATCACTTAAGAGGTCCAACATGAGGAATGGATACTGGAAGGAAAAGAGTTTTATTTATTTATTCATTCTGGTTTAATGAAAATTTGATCCATTGTCTTTTTCTTAATTAGAAATGATTTGCATCAAGGTTTTCTTACAGGGCATACAGGAACTAATTAGAATATTTTTAATAATACAGATCTGCACTGTGTTCCCAGAAGGCCACAGAGCTCTGTAAGAGAGAAATAATTCATTCTTTGGTCTGTATTGTATAAGAGGAGAGGAGATCATATCTGGTCGAGGGGAAAATGGTGGCATTTGCACCCAGCTTTGACAGGTTTTGATGGATTTTGATAGTGGAGCACTCCAGGAAGAAACTCCTAAGGTAGGGAATAGGGGAATTCCTGGGGGTGGTTAGGGAAAAGTGAGAGGATTTTGTGAGCAGTTCAAAGAACCAGAGTGTAAACTCCTTGAAAACAAGAACAGCAAGCATTACCCATCCCCACATCCAGCCTAGTCATGCTGATAACAGAGAGCTTGGCGATTAGTTATCAAATTGGATTACAGCCAGTTCTAAGCCACACCAAAAGATTTCAGGAAAACAGGTGTGCCCACCTTTTCCTCTCATCATACTTTATTGCCACTTGGTCTTAAAGAGTACTTCACAGTTCCCATTTGTGAGTCATTTGAAATATGGTGTTATAACTGGGCTACCATTAAGTCCTATGCCACAAAAGAAGCTTATCCCTGGGATGCCATAGATGGCGTCTACTCAGATGAACCACAGATACTTACATCTCCCTTCCAACAGTTCTGAGTGGTGGTACTGCCCCTTAACATAAATTCCTGGTTTATTCCCAAGTAGTCCGTTTTACCTTTGACCAGCAGACCTACTCCCCACCACATACACACAAAAAGTTAGTGTGCAGACTTAGAAGGTGAACCAGCTAACTTTGGGACTAGAACTGATGTTTTACAAAGAGATAGACATCCACACTGGCAAGGTAAATATTTTAAGGCTGTGGTTCTCAAACTTGAGCAGATAGCAGAATTGCCTGTAGTTCTTATTCAAACATTGAGTGCTAGGCCCCACCCCTGGAGTTTTTGATTTAGTAGGTTTGTGACCAGGACCTGAGAATTTGCATTTCTCAAAGTTGCCAGGTGATGTCAGTGCTGCTGACGTAGAGATCACCCATTGGGAACAATTCTTTACGGATATTATAAAGCCAAGCACAAGTAAGCATCCTCTTTGGGAAAGCATGAGAGCAAAATCCTAGGGAGGATGTTTTACTTTGCAGCCGCAGAGCTGGTCTGGGTTTCTCTCAACAAAGCTGGTGCCCACTCAGAGGAATCTTGCCATGCTGACCAAAGGAACTACCTCCCAGGTTGAGTCTTGCCCTTTCCATCTATCTGAGCTGTCACTCACGCTGTTCTTTTCACATTGCCATGACTCCCCTTCCTGTGTCCACTTGTGAATGAAATACTCACTCTTCAAGGTCCAGCTACATGCCAGAGGCTCTCTCTGACTCTCATAAGCAGCATGAATTATTATGTGTGCCCCTAGCTCCTCAGTTATATCTTTACGAGGCACATGTAACATCTGCCCACATCATCTAGTTACACTTACCCTTTTTAGTCCCTCCTGTAAGTGTAATGGCTGGAAGTCCAGGAGGAGAGGGTTTGAGTGGGATTCGGTTTTCCCTGGCATCTGGCAGAGTGTCTGGCATAGAGTATGTGCCTGGCAAATATTTCTTGAATGAATAATAAGTCTTTTAATCCTTCTTCTTCTCACTTAACAGCATCCTCTGCATGAATAGTGTGACTGGAGGGCGAGAGAGCATTAATACAGAATGAAATTGAATTTGAAATCTAGAGACTGATGATTGAATCTCAGCTCTGCATTTATTAGCAGCCTGACCTCAGGCAGTACGCTGAACCTTTCTGAACTTTGGTTCCGATCTCTGTCCGGTGCGAAGAACCCAAACTCTCAGAGATGCCTCGGGGGATAAATGAGACACTGTACCTGAATGCTTGGGCAAACTGTAACTCCTATAAATGTGAACATCATGCTAACTGTGTAAAGTTTTTTTATGTACAACAAAAGGATGTATATCTTCCAGACTGACCCAAAGTACCAGTGGTTTCAACACACTTTGTGTGATGATGTGCCGGACTCCATGTTCTATTGGCCAATATTAAATGTGTTGCCTACATGAAAAAGTATCTGATTTTTGTGTTTGGTTCATTTGCCTTCAAAGGTGAGGAAAAAGGATGGGAGGATGAAATAGAGAAGCAGGTGTACTATTTTGCCAGTTACCAGTAACTGTCACTGAACCTCCCTCATCATTTTCTATGATGTGAAACAGTCCCAGAGCCGATAGGATGTGAGAGCTGGAAGGCCCTCAGTGATGTTGTGTAGCCTTCTCATGTGATAGAGGAGGAACTGCACTTTAGAGAGACATCACCCACCCAGGTTTACCCAGTTGGTCGGTGCCTAATTCAGACAACCTGAAAATCCCACCTGAGGGCTGTGAAAGACATCTATTGGTCTAAGAAACTTGGTGTTCAGGCCCTTCTTATCCTGGGACTGTGGTTTCTTTAAATTTTTTTTTTTCAACGTTTATTTATTTTTGGGACAGAGAGAGACAGAGCATGAACGGGGGAGGGCAGAGAGAGAGGGAGACACAGAATCGGAAATAGGCTCCAGGCTCTGAGCCATCAGCCCAGAGCCTGACGCGGGGCTCGAACTCACGGACCGCGAGATCGTGACCTGGCTGAAGTCGGAGGCTTAACCGACTGCGCCACCCAGGCGCCCCCTGGGACTGTGGTTTCTATCAATCCACTGACCCAAGTGATTTGGATGTTTTTGGTGTTGTGGGATTTTACTGAATCTCCCCTTTTGGCTCATCATAGATGTCTATGTCTGTGAATATAAAGGACAGATGTAGGGGCACCTGGGTGGCTCAGTCGGTTAAGCGTCTGACTTCAGCTCAGGTCATGATCTTGCGGTTTGTGAGTTCGAGCCTGCGTCGGGCTCTGTGCTGACAGCTCAGAGCCTGGAGCCTGCTTCGGATTCTGTATTTCACTTTCTCTCTGCCTCTCCCCTGCTCATGCCCTGTCTCTCTATGCCTCAAAAATAAATAAAACATTAAAAAAATTAAAGGACAGATGTATAGATTTCAGCTAAAAACTCTATTTTTTGGTGTTTAGGTTGTGAAGATCTTCCTAAAAATTGGAACATTAGGACAGAAATAAGTTGAACTTAGTATCTTATTCATTGTTTTAGGATTAAACATCGATCCATGAAACCTGTTATTTACATTTTGTATTTATGTTGTTCATATTTTTGCAACAAAAATCAGGATATATGGTCTGAGGGTAGGACTGAATATTTAAAGTTAGGATTGTACCATTTGAAATATATCAATATTCCACATATAATTGTATTTTAGATTTTAAAAAGCCATTATGCTTTAAAGTATAACATTTCATTCCTTAGGTCATGAATACTCCAGCTTCATTCAGCAGCTTTCATGGAACATTTTCTGTGTACCAGGGACTTTGCAAATTGCTAATGATACAAAGTTGAACTATGTGTAGATCTTGCTTAGAAGAAACTTAGAGACTGATGGGGAAAATGTCCTTAAAACTGTATTGTTACAGTGAAGCATAATAAATGCAATCATGTAGTAAATAATAGGTAGAGGGTTGGCACACACAAAAGCGAGTGGGCAGTTGTTTGGGTGGCTCATGAAGGCAATACAGATGGGAACTCTCTTTCAGAATGAGTAGGAGTTCATCAGAAGGGGGAGCTAGGAGAAAGAAAGGATGGCGGTTCTAGTAGCAGAAATAGCAGGTGCATAGGCATGAAGATGTGGAACACTATGGCGTATTCAAGTGGCTGTAAACCAGCAGACATCTCTGGAATGCAGCATATGTGCATACATTGGTGGTGGAAACTGAGGATGAAGAAAGAGGTGGGGGCAAGTTTCTGGAAGGCCTTGTAAAGGCCATTAAAGGGTTTGAATTTTATTCTGCAGGAAAAGAGTTCTGAGTGTGTTTAATTTGGGGGACATGTGCCTTGGTCAGAGTTATACTTAAAGAAACTACTCTGTTCTCTTTGTCACTTTCCCCATGACTCTTTTTGGTTCTCCTTCCTTGTAGTCTATAGCAGAATAACAGATGATTTCTTCCATCAGGTACACCAGAGAGGGGGAACAGATTTGCATGTTGTCAAGTTATCAAAGAAAAAGAATTTCCTTTAAGCCCAACAATTCTTCCCCACCCCTGGAACTGCTAGTAATAAACATATCAAGAGTGGACTATACCACAGAATAACCCTAAACAGAATTTTGTAAAAAAAAAAAAAAATACTACCATTTATATGAAAATAATTCATAAGTGAAAACATTAAAATGAGATTTGAGTATAATTTTAATAACACACAAAACTCAAGATGTTTATTATAACCCAAAGTTAAAATAAGAAGGGGAAAACTAGATTGCCAAGGTAATCTATGAATTAAGAATTGAAACTGTTATTAATGAAGCAGAGAACCCTTACAGGGAAATTAATCAATAATGAGATTTGTACTTGAGGAGGGCCAGTCCCTACCTGCCCATTGAGTAGACATTATCATTTGAGTCACTCTGTTTATCAGAGTGGCTTGCTATGTTTTATAGTGGCTGGGGTTGTGGCTTTGGGGATTAATCTCTGCTGACAGATGAGGGGTAGATGGGATCACTTCCTGGGTCACTGTAATGAATTTTCCACTGTCTGGGGACTATTGGTTAAATCAGATGGTAGCGACTTATAGGTGTATTGATCCAAGAGCTGAGACAACTCGAAAGCCTTTAACTTTGATATCCTGGTTTTGCTGATTTTCAATATGATGCAGTGATCTCTCCCATGTAGAAACTCTTCTTCCATACTGAACAACATCTACTCTATCTCCCAGAGAGAATGATGACCTGAAATAATTTTAAGAGTCCATTGATCTGAGAATCCACTTTGTAGATTAATCAACCCCAAGTTCAAGGAAATCCCTAACTGCCTCGTAACCCCATACTGCAAATTTAGTTCGTATTAGATTGCAATTCAATTGAAAGCCTGATCTTAAGGATAAATTATTCTACTTTTTGTAAGCATTATTTTTTGCCAGAGTTTATCCTCTCTATTGCTCTTTCTGATGCCATTTCTCATTTTTCATATTTCTCTTTCTTTTGGAGCACAGAGCAGAATCATGAGTAAATTACCTCAATTAAAGTAATTGTTTATTTAGGAGATGCTTAGCTAGTTGGAGAAGGAGGAAAACCAACAAAAGCCAGAAGTTTGGTGGGTTTTAAAAAATAACTTGTTTTTGGCAAAAGAGGAAACACCCACTGATGTGAGAATTCAAAATTCAGAGAGATTTAAAAGATTATAAATATTCTTTGACCCTATAAGGCTATGGATAGTTCACACCTGACCATATAATGGGAGGAGACACTCATCTTGTGTATATATAGGTGTCTTAGTGCCTTGATTTTCTTTATAAGATGAACAAAAGCAAAGACAAAATCAACACAACCAACAAAATCAAATATTTTTCAAAAATACACTATTTTCTAGAACACTAGCCAGTTTTTATACCACAGACCATTTTTTTTGTAATACCATAAACCATTACTCACTTTTCTATCTGATATTTGTATATATCTTTTTATCCCATGATGATAAAATAACGTTACTAATAATACTAAAAATGATAATAGAATACTGTGTCATGTCAGAAATGCAATGGACATGATATCAGTTGGTATAAAATTGGATATGCTACCTATCAAAAATGTGAGTCTGCCCAAAGTGACCTTATCCTGTTAAGCCTTATTTTGCCCTTCTGTGAAATGGAGCTATCGCTCTGTACTACTTATTTCATAGAACAGATTTGAGGATCATATTTTTAAATATATATGAAAATAGTTTGATACCTATAAAATACTATTTTTATTTGGATTATTTTCAATCTGCTTCTTCTTAGACAATTCTACGTAGTTTGCTTGCTCACTTGTTTATTTATTTACTCACAATGCATTTACTCATTTATTTGCACCTTATTTTCTAAGGAATTTGCCACTTTGAAGAGATCTCCATCATATATATTGATATATCTATTTTTTACTAAATGTCCATAACAGAAGTGTCAAACCATGTTACTCGAGTTGAAATAAATTCCTGGTAACCATTCTTTTATTATTAATTATCAAGGGAAAACAAAAAAAATATTGATAATACTAGTTATTTCTTAATACTTCTTTGAGTATTTGGACATTATAAGGATCCAACAGCTTGATATATCACAGAGTTTCTTAAATTAGAAATATATTAAAATTTTAAATCTTACCTTGGCTGTTGGGTAAACTTTAATATTGGGTGAACTTTAATCCCTCTTCATTTTCTAGACTGAAAAAAACTGGTAGGGTTACTACCGGAAGGATAAATTGTGTGTGAAACACATCTTCTGGTTCATTGATAAGTATGTCATGTGGATAGAATCCAAAGCTTCATTAAAGCCCCAATGTATTATGGATCTACTTCATTTTTTATCTATCATCCTTAACATTCAGCACAAGGGATGACACTCCTTGATAGTACCTTTACAGGGTAGTAAGTGCAAGGTTTTATAAGACACATTGACTCCGTCTTCTTCACATTATTTATGTGAAGGATTACTAAAAGCTTTTTCAGCATGTTCCCAGGTAAGAAATTAATCTTATGGAACTGAACTTCCAAAGTCATCATTTAATATAGACATAACTCATTCATCCAAAGATCATCAAAGATAATATGAGCATAAAATAATTAATTTTAACAAAATCCTATATAAGCAAGCTGTCTAGATCTATCTACCTTTATGTCTATCTATCACCTGTGGAGACTGAGAGAACACAGGTAGATGTCTCCAAGCAATTTTTTAGTAACAGCTTCATTGATATGTGATTCATATACCATAAAACTCACCCTTTTAAAGTGTACAATTCAGTGGCTATTAGTATATTCATAAAGTTGTACAAAATCAACACTATCCAATCCTAGAACATTTTCGTCACTGAAGAAGAAAACCTCATATCCGTTAAGTAGTCACTCCCTATTTCCACTTATCCCAGCCCCTAGCAACCATTGATTTACGTTTTGTCTCTAAGGATTTCCTTATTATCAACATTTTGTATTGATTGAATCATACACTATGTGGCTTTATTGCACTTAAAACGTCTTTAAATTCATCTAGTTGTAATACATACTGGTATTTCATTCTTTTTATGTCAGAATGGTATTCCATTATATTGATATACCAAATTTTGTTTATCCATCCCATGAGATCTTTACATTAACAAAAGTACCTCATGGATCCCTCCTCTAACCTTTTAGAAGAGAACACTTCTGGTGGGAAAACTAGCTATGAATAACAACTCATTTATTTATATTAACTGAGAGAAAAGAACTCCTTTGTAGATACCATACTGTGGTGGAAATGATAAAAATTTAGGTTTCTTTTGTAGGCTTTTCTTCCCCTGCTCCCCTAATTAAATGTGGTTTCCTGCTGTGATTGATTGATTGATTGATTGATTGATATTATATATCAAACTACAGACTTTCCCTGGATGAATGAATCTGCTTAAATTTGCCTCTTCCTACCATGCCATCCTAGGTTCATATATTATGTTCCAATCACATGGGTCTTTCAGTATTTTCAATATAGTGAACTCTAGCCTCAGGTCTCCACATATGCTGTTCTCTTTTGGAGTGTTCTTTACTTGGCTAATCCTTTATCAGGTGTAATTTTCAGTTTAAATGCCCCTTATCTTAGAGAGTCCTTCCCTGACTATCCCCTACGTCCCAACCTAGTATAGACTATATCACCCTTCTATGTATGTATGTATTTATGACACTCAATGCTTTTCCTTTCTGGTACTTAACACAACTTGTAATTGTAAATTTATTTGTGTATTCCAAAATATAGCCTCTCCTAGGACGTTGGCTCCAAGAGGGCTGGATGTGTTTTTGAATGTGTTTTAACTGCCATATCCCTGGTGCCTAAAACAGTTTCTGGCACACAATAGGCATTCAGTAAATACTTGTTGAACAAACAATTGACTTTAATTACCAGCTGTGCCCTGATCACTCCCTGTATGGCATCCCTTTCCCAGACCTATCCGATGATCCATTCTAGTGTGGGCTGCCATCTTGACATCTCTATCTGGGTGTTCCTCAGGGTACTCCAAAGTCAGCATTTGTAAAACCAGACTCATTATCTTTCCTCTCAAACTTTGCTTCTACTTGCCATCTTTAATGATTTCTTATGATCTAAGCCAGAAACCTGAGTATCACTTTAGATTCTTTTCTCTCTTCGGGCCCTTAATACCTAATTGGTCATAAAGTCCAGTAGATGCAGTCTTGTACACATCCCATTAATTAATGTTTTTATTTCCACAGGCACTACCTTAGTTCAAGTTCAAGTTCTCATTTTCTCTCTGCTGTGCATTTGTGATATCTTCCTAACTTTCTCTCTCTCTCTCTCTCTCTCTCTCTCTCCACCCCTTTCCTTCCTCCCTCCATCCCTGGTCTTATTTGACCCATACTCCACACCACTGTGATCTCTCTAGATCTAAAATGTGACTCTGTCACTCTGCTTCAAAGTCTTTAGCACCTGTCCATTTTCTACAGGCGAGATTCCAACCTCATTGCTTGGCCTGCATGAACCCACCTACCTCTTCGGCTTCAGCAGCAGCCATTCTCTCATGGATTCCAATTATGCTAGATTGCTTTCAATCCCCCAAATGTACTGTTTTATTCAAAACATTGCACCCTTTCCCATAGGGTTTCCTCTATTCACAAAACCCTCTTTCTCTTATCTACTTACCAATCTTCTAGTCATCCTTTTAGATTCTGCCCAAATGCCACCTGTTCCTCAAAGATTAGGCCAACTGCCCTCAGAAGAGTTCAAGTTCTTCCTCTATGCTCAATGACACCATGTACTTACCCAAATAACAGCTTGTAGCACATTGCTTTGAACATTGTGATAGATGGCTCTCCCACATGCTAGACATGAGCCCTCTGAGAGCAAAAGCTGTGGTCTTCTGAGGGCTCAGACTTTGGGTGATGACAGATATGGGTTCTAATCCTAATCCCCACTTGCAGTCCTGGGGCTTGGGGGAGCCATTTAACATTTCAAGTGAGAAGTTGTGTGTAGAGTTCTTAGTACAGACCTGAGATACAGTAAGCATTTACTGTTAACAGTCATTATTGATCATATTGTTTTTAATAGTTGTAGAAATAACTGTACTATTCTAGGTGTAGGACAGTAACTGTTATGTAGCAGTAACATTTGTTGGATCAATGATTAAATAAAAATTCACTTCATTTTTGGTAAATCACAATTAAACATCAGTAAAGTAGGAGTAACAAAAAGCGGTACACCTGGGTGGCTCATTCAGTTAAGCGTCCGATTTCTGGTCAGGTCATGACCTCATGGTTCATGAGTTCGAGCCCCATGTTGGGCTCTGTACTGACAGCTCAGAGCCTGTGGCCTACCTCAGATTCTGTGTCTCCCTTATCACTCTGCCCCCCCCCCAACTTGTACTCTGTCTCTTTCTGTCAAAAATAAATAAAATATTCAAAAAATTTTTTTAAAAAAGGAGTAACAAAAAGCCATGAGCTGGGTCCATAAGGACAACTTTATAGCACGAATGGAAGAGATATGACAATGAGGCTTTTAGTCTATAGTGTTAGAGAGAGGGCTGGGTAAATCGGGCTCTGCTTCACCCCAACTCTGCTGAAGGCCAGATCTGAAAAGTTTAGAGGATCCATACAAGACTCCATGATCCATAAGGTATGGCCCAATAAGCTATTTAATGAAGTTATGTGTGTGTGCTTTTTGTTTTTGTTTTTTGTTTTTTCGGAATCTTCAAAAATATATGTACGTGATGTTAACAGGAACAAAGTACCCAAACACATATTTACATTTTGTCAATGGGCTTCACCAACGAAAAATGGTTATTAGAGGAGGCCATATGATTGATGGGGGTTGTATCAGCATTGAGTCCCAGAAAACTCAGGTTTTAGATCTGGGAAAGTCACTTTACTTCTTCAGACCTCCATATTTTATGTGGAAGAGTAGAAATATGGCCTGGAAATTCCCCTAGATTCTTTTAAAATGAAAAGTTCTAAGGTTACATGAGTTAGTTACTCTTTGAGTAGGGTGTCAGTGATATCTCTGAACAAGAAAGTGCCTAAGCAAGCAAGACCCATTTTAGTAAGACCTAACTGATGCTGTTTATTATGACATAGGAATAAAAATATTTTTTCATTTTCTATTGTTTCACCAAAATTCAGCTACCAAAAACTTTCTATCATATAATACTCTTTTCTATTGTTTTAAAACTATGGTCTAGCAACAATGAATTGTGGAAGTTTTTCAAAATCTTCTAACTCATGTAAAATAGTGAAAACTAGAAGAATGGATGAATAAAATAAGTGCTATTGGAAATGGCCACCAATCAATGCATGGGAAATTCAGAGGAATAGAACTTTGGAGAGTGGCACGATATGAACATGAAAAGTAAGAGCAAAAGACATTTATATGATTTAGAAACTACAAAGAGGAAAATGCATAACATGATGGTTTGGGAGTGGGTTGAGGGACAGTGAGCATAATTTGCATGAAGCAGAGCTGATAAGTGGTAAGATTAAAAAATGCAGGCTGAGGCCAGATTGCAGGCAAATTGAATGTATACCCAATATTTACTTTGAAGACTCCATTGAACAAAATCCCCTTTGGCAGCAGCTTCATCACTGATTAAGAATTCAACTAGATGTTCTAAAATTCAGTCTAGATTCCATCCAGTCATAATGTTCTTCAATTTTGTAATTCTCCAGCATTCCTGGGTCAATAAGTGATATTCATATTCCAGCTAGCTATAGATAGAAAGATTATTGATAGATAGATGATAGATAGATAGATAGATAGATAGATAGATAGATACAAGAGATTCTCAATTATTTCTCTCCCTCTCTCTCCCTCCTTCTCATCTGCTACCTATTATAGAGATTTCCCAGCCATTTTCAGAAAACTGGAAGAGTAAAGAATTGTCCTAATAGTTTTAATTCTCATTCTGAATTATTTTTAAAAATCACGATTGCCAACTATGTGCAGAAAACTCTTTTGTGCAACATCATTCTTTCAAGAAACATGTATTGATTGTGAATATATTACAAGGCAATTTGCTACTGGTAAGAAAATATAATTGACAGCTGGTCATAGCATTCAGTAGTAAAAAAAGGAATAAAGGGAAAGAAAAATGGAGTAGCACTTCAGACGGATTAGTCAGGACACTCCTTCTAGCCCCTCATGGGTTGCCTGCCAGCACGGCATGGTGACAGCAGTGATGTTGCCCATCTTTTTCTTGAAGCTACAAGTAAATGGCCCATCAAAATGGACTTCATGGTAAGTGCCACACTGACCTTAGATTAACATTTACTTGGAAATTCTCTTTTCCTAGGGGATAATTGGAGTCATGTGAAATCTTTCCTTAAATATAAGCAGTTTTTACTGACAGGAGATGCTGCCACCTAAGTTATCCTCCATTAGTTGGGAAATATAAGAGAAAAAAACTTTATTTTTTGAATAAGTAATATATGTACATGGTATAGATTTCAAATGAAAAATGGTGAGTGTCTCTTAACTCCTTCTTTAGTAACCAGTGGTAAAACCTTTTATTATTTTATTTTATTTTATTTTATTTTATTTTATTTTTATTTTATTTTTGAGAGAGAGAGAGAGAGAGACAGAGCATGAATGGGGGAGAGGCAGAGAAAGAGGGAGACAGGCAGAGAGAGAGGGAGACACAGAATCTGAAGCAGGCTCCAGGCTGAGCTGTCAGCACAAAGCCTGGTGTGGGGCTTGAACCCACAGAGTGTGAGATCATGACCTGAGCTGAAGTCAAACGTTCAATGACTGAGCCACCCAGGTGACCAGATAAAACCTTTTTGAGGCAGTCTTCCAGAGGTCAACATGTACAGGAAAGAATCAGAAACCTGTGTTTATATCATCCTTTTTGTGATTTTGGCTTTTTCAATCTCAGCTGTGACTGTGTTTCTTCAGAAAAAAGTGCTGCTTTCCCAGGAGCATCTGGATTCTGGGTTAGCGCACGAATCTTTTGCTTAATGCTCCATGCCTCTTGAGAAAGTAATTTGAATACCTGGAACCTCGGTTTATCCCTCTGAAAAGCAGAAAATGTTCTTTTCATGGGCACTTCATTTGCTTTTTGTCAGAGATCAATGAAATCAGAGATGTGAAAATGTTTCAAATGGTAAAGAATTATATAAATATGGTTTGAGAAGGGAATAGTAATTGTTGAGAAGTAAGAAAAATGCTCAGACATTTGATATCTTTCATAAAACAGTTTGGTGAGTTCAGGCACGTGTAAACAAGATACAGAAGGACATGAATCAAATTTTGATGATGTCTAATTCATAAATGGAAGTTAATCTATTTGCAGACACAAAAATATATAACATATCTCTCAAATATGTCATTTAGCAGAGGAATCAGCAAATTTTCTGTAAAGAACTGGAGAATTAATGTTTGAGGCTTAGTGAGCTCAATAAGCATTGCTGTGTTCCAATAAAACTTTATAGACATTGAAATTTGACTTTCATATGGTTTTCACTTATCAAAATATATTGTTCTCTTTATTATCTTTCAACTATTTAAAGATATAAAAACCGTGTTTAACTCTTAACCCGTACAAATAAGGGCTATAGGTTAAGTTTGGTCCGTAGGCCACAGTTTGCCAACCACTAATTTAGAACAAATTTATATAAAGAAAAATGAACTTTTCCCAACCAAAATTTTGATTTACTTACTCACTTTTTTAGAGAAAATATTTGATGTGTTTATTTTACATCAGACTATGAGTATCTTTGTATTTTTCTACTGTATTTATTTACTTATGTACTTAATTTATCTCAATCCTAGTTGATTTTTTTTTATTGAAGTGTAATTAACATACAGTATTGTAGTAGTTTCAGGTTTGCATCATAATGATTCAACAATTCTATAATCAGTGCTCATCAGAATAGGTCTATTCTTAATCCCCTTTGTCTATTTTATCCATCCCCGGCCCCCATCAATCACCTCCCCCGTGGCAACCACCAGTTTTTTCCTGTGTTTAAAAGTCTGGTTTTTTGTTTGTCTCTTTTTTCATTTGTTTAGTTTCTTAAATTCCACATATGAATTAAATCATGTGGTATCTGTCTTTTTCTGAACGACTTATTTCACTTAACCTTCACTTAACCCATTTCATTATACCTTCTAGGTCCATCCATGTTGTTGCAAATAGCAATATTTCATTGTTTTTAAATGGCTGAGTAATATTTCATTGTGTATATATATATATGTAATCTTTATTCATTTATCGATGGACATTTGGATTATTTGTATACGTTGGCTATTGTAAACAATAATTTACAGTAAACATAGGGGTCCATGTTACCATTCCAAATTAGTGTTTTTGTTTTCTTTGGGTAAGTACCCAGTAGTGGAATTGCTGGACCATATGATAGTTCTAGTTTTTATTTTTTGAGGAAACTCCGTACTGTTTTCCACCGTACTGCACCCGTTTACATTCCCACCAACAGTGCGCAAAGAGTTCCGTTTTCTCCATATCCTCACCAACACTTGTGGTTTCTTGTGTTTTTGATTTTGGCCCTTCTGACAAGTGTGAGGTGATATGTCATTGTGGTTTTGATTTGCATTTCTTGGATGATTAGTGATGTTGAAGATCTTTTCATGTGTCTGCTGGCCATCTGTATGTCTTCTTGGGAAGAAAATATCCACTTAGGCCCTCTGCCCATTTTTTAATTGGATTCTTTGGGGTTTTTTTTTAGTGTTGAGTTGTGTAAGTTTTTTATGTATTTTGGATACTAACCCCTTATCAGATATAGTATTTGTGACTGTCTTCTCCCATTCAGTAGGTTGCCTTTTTGTTTTTGTTGATAGTTTTGTTTGCTGTGTAAAAGCCTTTTATTTTGGTGTAGTCCCAATAGTTTTAATTTGGTTTTGTTTCCCTTGCCTGAGGAAACATATCTAGAAAAATGTTTCTATGACTGATGTCAAAGAAATTACTGCCTATGTTTTCTTCTAGGAGTTTTATGGACTTATTCACGTTTTTAACATGTCCTATGCAAGACTGAATTGACTGTGTGAAGGTGGGTAGGCTTCCTGAAAAACTGGGGGCATACATTGCACAATGTCTTAGGAGCTTTCCTTTTCTCTCAGCTTTTGGTTTAATGATTCTGGATTACCACTTTCTGTTGGAGTCCATTTTTACTTGTATATGATATATAAAATGCACCTATGAAAGCCCTTCTCCCAGCAAGCTTTTGGCTTCTAATATTTCAAATGCATTTATAGCTAGTTGTTGATTTCAGCATCTTGATGGATTCAATTTTCCCTGGTTCTGAAGTTTCTTTGTATTAAATGAGATGTTTTAGATGTGCATTAATTCTGAAATGCCTCCTGGGTATCACTTGGTGCCTTGCCATATTATTACTGCATTGCCCCTTAGGATCTGAAAACATTTTATTTTGGTAGGATTTTCCCTATCCAATATTCCCATGAATGGGAGTTATAACTCATACTAAATGAGTACATCTACAAAACACAGAACTAATATTCACCTTGTGGGCATGTGGTGAAATTAATTAGTTAATGCTTCTAAAGAACTTCCAAATTCATGGATAAAATGTGTTATTCAGTTGCTAAGAGCTATTACTGTTTATTATTTCCTCTAGGTATTTCCCAGCAGGTGCTTTGCTATTAGAATATAATGGCAGTGATTTTGAAACAAGTTGTTTGCAGAGTGCGTGAAGCTAAGGGTCACATTTTAATGAAATCTCCTCCTCCTTTCCCCCAAAGTCTTTAGGTACTCACCCAGTTATAGCCTCCTTCTCTTAGATGTTCATATAATTTATTAGTATTTAATAGTAACATCACCATCAGCACAAGAGAGAATCAGTAGAAAACATTTTTCCAATTAGATTAAGTGATTGAGCAATGTATCTATGTTAATACTTTTTTAATGGTAAGGCTGTGTCTAAAGGGATGGAAAAATGTTATATCCAATAATTTACTAATAGTTACAAATTGACCTTTCATGTTTGTCAACATTACAGTGTTTGGATAAGAGCCATTGGATACAGATCCTAAGTCACTCTTCTATAATGTATACATGAGCTGGGAAGGGTTTGTGAGTTTTAGATGTTGCGCTTGTTATAATAGAACACCAGGCCGCAGCAAGCCACTCCTTTAGAGACTCAGTTGTTCCCCTTCTTTGCAAGTTTCTTCTCTTTCTGGGTCTCAGCCTCTTTATCACATTAGACTAGATTGTTGGTTTTCAAACTGTGTCCTTTGAAATTTAAGATTCAGAACACATGCTTCAGGGTTTTTAACAACATTTAAATATTTTCCAACAAACATTGGAGATTTATTTGCCTGAGGACCCCATTTACTGCTTTTTCCTCTCTATAGATGTTAAGATTCCTTTTAAATTTACATCTGAAAATTTTTATTGCTTAGGAAAAATTTCAAAGACAGTTTCTGATCCAAAAGATCCCCTCCAGCTCTGGTGTCCTAAGATCCTGCAATTCAAGCAAAGCTGAAACACACACACACACACACACACACACAGAGCTATTAAAAACAGTCTTTGAAGATTTCAATCGTAGGCTCTGAGACCAAAGACAAGTTTAATTCCTGAGGCTTATGCACTATAGAAGCTCTGTTTAATAAATAAAATATTCAATGAATAAATAAGTAGCATTTGAAAGGCAGGCAGGCACTCTCTGAAACTGCTACTAGAATGTTTGGCAAATACCTGCCTTAATTTTTCTCAATATATTATTCCCTCCTAAGTGTTTGGTGTAGCCAATATTCACTTCCAGGGTTCTCTGGACTCACTAAGTCATGTGGGTGTGGTTCAAGTGGGGGAAAAGCTGTAATAGGCCTACTTACTTAAGTGCCTACTGTCTGGGGGAGTAAGTTAAGGCACAGAAGAGACTGGAACTCAATAATTTCTTCTAACAATTAGCACTTTCCATTTCACAAGGTAGAAGCTTTTAAAATGCTAGCTCCAATGCTTATTTCTCTTTCCCCCATGAAATCCTTGTGGTTCTGATCTGCAGAAATAATTTCAGAAGCAACTGGTAAAAGCTAAGTTTTCATCCTTCCATTGCAACATAGAATAAAATGGTTGATATTTATGTATGTATATTTAAATATATTTGTGTACATATACACAGTGTGTGTGTATTTTATATATTTGTGTATGTAGATCTCTATACATATACACACACACGTATAATAAGGCAGAAATACTATAATTATCAGTGCAAACATGCATTTAGTAAACAAATAAACAAAAAGTAAGTGCTCAGAAACATATGTTGAATTGTGTTGATGTGACAATACTCAGTGTTTGGTCCTCTAGCTTGAAAAATGACTCCAGGGGCGCCTGGGTGGCGCAGTCGGTTAAGCGTCCGACTTCAGCCAGGTCACCATCTCGCGGTCCGTGAGTTCGAGCCCCGCGTCAGGCTCTGGGCTGATGGCTCAGAGCCTGGAGCCTGTTTCCGATTCTGTGTCTCCCTCTCTCTCTGACCCTCCCCCGTTCATGCTCTGTCTCTCTCTGTCCCAAAAATAAATAAACGTTGAAAAAAAAAAAAAGAAAAATGACTCCATCCTTAATATTTTGTGTGACACCTGAAGTTACCTATTTGAACGCTAGTCTTCCTTGGGTGTTGTAGTTGTTGTCTGTCATTGGAGAGATGAATTCACTGACATTGTGACAAGGGCATGACCATAGCTGTTTGTAGGCCTTACATTTTGAGTTGTCTGTACAATAAAGAGAATCCTTTGCCTGGCATTTTCCACCATGCAATGCCTACTGGCACTCTCTGAACATTCAGAAGATCTCAGGGAGGCAGTGGATGGGATGGAAAATCTGCCACTGAGGAGCTTCTGTTCTGCTGATGGTTTGTGAATGTGGGCAAGTGACATTCCCTGTGTACATCTCAGTTTCCTCGTCTGTGAAATGCGGAAGTTGAACAAGTAGATGTTTAAGGTCTCTCTTAGCCCTCAAAGTTCTAGTATCAGGCACAGGGCAAATTTCAGCAGTTGTATTTACTCAGTGTTTATTTAATGCCCAACAGTGATCATTATGAGTATTTACCAGGTGTGGGACATGGTGCTAAGTTTTACTTTCATTATCTCTGTTAAACTTTGCTATAATTCCTGAGGATACCCTTACCCTTTTTTAACAGAGGAGGAAAATGAGGCTTAGAGTGGGGAAGTCTCTCTCCCAAAGGCACAGTTAGCAAGTAGCAGAGGTTTAATTTAAACCTAGACAATCTGACTCTAGAGCCCAAGATGCGATGTCAGTGCCGTATTGCCTTCAGTTGTTAGGGGTGCAATGCTAAGACCTGTCAGGAGCCACAGAGGTCAATATGACAGTGGGCCTATCGTCTCAGAACTTACAGTTGTTTTTAGGCTAAAAGGAAAGATGACTGAAAGGGTTAAGAAAAATGCCAGGCAGCCTGTGCATTGGTTTCCAAAGGAGAGATGGAGAACATGGCTATAATGGGAGTCTTAAGGAGAGGGCAATAGGAACTTGGCACCACTGAAGTGTCATTATAAAACCAGCCAAAAGCATTGTCAGCATTTAGCAAGATTTCTGTTGCTGTATCCAAAGGGCTAGGAGCAGGAGAGAGATGTTTTAAAAAAGAAGAAGAAAGGAAATGTCTATTTATCAGCTGTGTTCTCCATCATCTGCAGTGAGGTTGGGCTGACAAACTATGCCAGCCAGGTCAAAGGTGGTTTGTCAGTTGAGTCTGTGCAACCTAGGGGGTCTTTGGTTTCCTCCCACCTACTCATCATTGCCATCGCCATTCTTTCTCTGCCTTCCCTAATAACCTGCCCATCTAGAAAGTATCCTAGTTTTCACTTAGCTTTCAGTTTAACGTTATACAATGGCAGAATTTTAGAACAGGTCCTCTGGTAATATCTTTATTATTCTCCTGGACACTGAAGTCATTGGGGAAAAGTCCCCTGAAGTCACCTCTGCTGACTAGCATGGCTAAGTCACCTCATTGCAGAGAAGGCCTCAGCAGGCAGAGCAGCCAATAGCTATAACTCTTTACCCTTCCTCACACCAGCTCTGACACACCCATATGTACCCACACTCATTTGCAGGAGACCAGATAGTACCATATCCTTGACTCATGAAGGAGAGAAGAAATGTCACCTTGGAAGAGACTTCTGAACTCCTTTGTTAAGTGGACTTGTATGGATTTCAACATCATGAAATGCTGATGGTTTATATTGGTTGTTAAAAATTTTGCAGTGCTGTCCAATAGAACTTTCTGCAGTGTTCTACAAGTGTTCTGTGTCTGTGCTGTCCAACACATTTGCCATGTATGGCAATGGGCAACCTGAAATGTCAGACTTGCAGTGAGACTGAGGAAGTGAATTTCAGATTTTATTTCATTTCAACTATTTTAAATTTAAGTAGCCACAGGTGAGTAGTGGCTACAATATAGGTAACAGGGAAGCTATGGATCAAAATACCCAAATAGTGACAATTGACAATCTATGGGAATCTAGTGTACGAGTGTTAACATTGGTATCATGTTTTCGTAGTCACATAACATATTGTATAAACTGATTTCCTGTACATAATTGTATTTGAGCAGAAAGGTCTTGAGTATATCATGAGTTTAGATGTCATAAATATTTATTGGAAGTGCATGTGTGCCATTTATCTGCCTGATCCCAGGCTCAGTCTCGGAATCTTCTTCGATGCATTGCTCCAGTTAGTATCATTTGGTTGAATTTGTCAAGAGAGAGGAACCTGTTTGCCACCTCTGAGGTAGGGACAAAATGAATAGTACACTTTGATACAGATATTTTCAGTTAAGGGTTGATGACCAGATGACCTTTAAAGTCTTATCTTGAGACTGTATGATTCCATCAATAAAAAAAGAATCAGTTCTACGTCTTATCCACACTTCTTTATAAAGTTCATCAGAAAAACCATCTCTGTAGTACTAAGATGATAGCCCCTTGCTTCCAATAAATTCCCTCTCCCTACAGAAAAATAGAACAGAGAGAGAAAGGTGCACTGAAGATTTTAAAGAATCAATTTATTGGCTTAAATGATATCAAATAACTGATTGTTCTCTTTTGTTTCTGGCTTGGTGTATATGCAGCCTCAGGCCAAGTCACAATCATTATAAACATTTATTAAGGCCAAGCACCGTTGGGTCCTGGCCTACCTAGGGAATTCAATGCCATGTTATTAAAGATTATAAAGTGATGTTGGAAAAATCAACAAGGCTTTACCAGGTTGTACTTAAAGCAGTAATGGTTTATGAGATCTAGGCATATCATCAATTTTAGCCTCACAACTATGGTCATTTTAATGATTTGGCAGTAGTCTTCTTAAACACTACTAGACTTGGCCTACAGGAAGAAGAGTGATGGGTATGGAGGTACTTCAAAAAACCTTTCAAACATTCTAATCAATGAAACAGAGGCTGAATGATTGAGACAGCACCTAAACCCATGTTACAGAATACTTTTTAATTATTTTGTGATTGCATAATAGGTCATGGTATTTTTAAAAATAATTCTCATTTCTTATTAATTATAGCTTATACTTAAAACCAGTTATCTATTATTTTTTATTAAAATGTTTTAAATTTTTATTTATTTTTGAGAGAGACAGCGTGAGCAGGGGAGGGGCAGAGAGAGAGGGGGACAGAGGATCCCATGTGGGCTCTGTGCTGACAGCAAGCAGACAGCTGGATATTGGGCTCGAACCCATGAACCATGAGATCATGACCTGAGCCAAAGTCAGAAGCTTAACCAACTAAGCCACCAGGCACCCCAAAATCAGTTATTTTTTAAACTCTCATAATTTATTTCATTCTCAAATATATAAATTAATTTATTCATTTATCAATAATTGAACACCTTCCTGGTAAACAAGTGTAGTGCTGTATACACTAAGAGATAGTAAGATGTGAGCCTTCTCTTTAAGAGTTTGGCTTCTACTTTTGGAGCTATATATATATATGTATATATATAGGCATGTATATATTTCAACCCACATGTGTGTGTATATAGAGAGAAAGGGTATGCATGTATATATTTGTACATGTGTATGTGCATGTATATATATATATATATAGAGAGAGAGAGAGAGAGAGAGAGAAAGAGAACAAAGAGAGGAAAAAAAGGAAGAAGAATAAACTATCATTCAAATTAGATTTTGGTTAGTAATTTAAAAAAATTTTTTTATGTTTATTAATTTTTGAAAGAGAGAGACAGAGCACAAGCAGGGGTGGGGCAGAGAGAGAGGGGGACACAGAATCCAAAGCAGGCTCCAGGCTCTGAGCTGCCAGCACAGAGCCCAGCGCGGGACTCGTACCCATGAACCACAAGATCATGACCCAAGCTGAAGTCGGATGTTCAACCGACTGAGCCACCCAGGCGCCCCAGTAATTTCTTTTTTTAATGTTTATTTATTTTTGAGAGAGAGAGAGAGAGAGAGAGAGAGCAGAGGAGGGGGAGAGAGAGGGAGACACAGAACTCAGGCTCCAGGCTCTGAGCTGTCAGCACAGAGCTCGAAGCAGGGCTCAAATGCACATGGGAGATCATGACCTGAGCCAAAGTCAGATGCTTAACCAACCAAGCCACCCCGGAGCCCTTGTTAGTAATTTCTTAAAGCAAAAAGGGAATGCTTGGAAATGTAAGGGATAAAGAAATATATATCTGCTCTGGGCCTTTATGGATTTTGATACAGACTCTATAGGTCATTGTTTGGGTCTCAGCTCCCCAATCAATCAGCTGTAGGACTTTTGGAAATCATTTAACCCTTTTATAGTGGGTTGAGAAGTGTCCCTCCAAAATTCATGTCCATCCAGAATCTCAGAATGTCACCTTACTTAGAAATAGCATCTTTATAGATGTTATTAAGTTAAGATGAGGTCATACTAGTTTTGAGTGGGCCCTAAATCCAGTGACTGAGGTCTTTTTAAGAAGAGGAGAGGATATACAAGAGGAAAACACCATGTGAAGGCAAAGGCAGATGCATCTACAAACTAAGGAATAGCAAGGATTGCCAGCACCCACCAGAAGCTAGGAGAAAGGCATTGAACAGATTCTCCCTTGGAGCCTCTAGAAGGAACCAACTCTGCCAGGGCCTTACTTTCGGACTTCTGGCCTCTACAACTGTAAGAGACTAAATCTCAGTTGTTTTAAACCACCCAGTCTGTGGTACTTTGTTATGGCAGCTGTAGGAAGTGAAAACACCTCTAAACCTTCATTTCCTTTATTGTTAAATGGGGAGGATGATACTTACCATCTGAGAGTTTGGGTGAGAACTAATGAATCAGAATTGAATTAAGAGGAGATGTGTCAATTGCAAAATGCTCTACAAATATTTACACATTTAAACATTCGCTTTCTAGGACTGTGAAATATATATCCCAGTTACTCGGCATTCGCGATGTATAAAGGAAAGTGTTGGGCACTGTATGGCCGCTATCTCACAATAGAATGAGCAACGTTTAGTTGTCTAAACTCCTATCATGTTGCCTTTGTGGCATGTGAAATTTAATGGCGAGAACATTTTACAGATATTTACTTACTGTAGAAAAAAAATGTAAATGCTTTGGCCAAAATGGAATGGTTAATGTGTTTGTACTTTCTGGCAGTGTTTTTCATTTAGTTGGAATCACTTTTCCCCCTACAGATGAGCAAAATTGTTACGCTATGGTTTAATAAGTAAAATAGGTGCATCTGGTTAAAATAAAAATCTAAGTGGAAATTTGCATTCCAAGCTTGGCTTTTCAATTACTACTGGTTTTCCGAGTAAGGCACACCTTTTTGCCTGAGTGGGATTAGATGGGGGATGAAGAACTCCATGTACCATGTAGTAAATGTAATCTAGAGTCCCAGGAGAGGAGATGTGTGTAAAGCTATTTAGCTCAGTTCATTTTCAGATGATTTGGTAAATATTGGCTAATTTGTTCTCATTGCTCTCCTGAGAGAACTGTGAGCTATGTTCTTTTGTAACACAGAAGCTGAAATAGAGCAGTTTAGTGATTTACCAAACGAATTAAAGAAATAGGTGTTGCTGCTGGAATTTTAGGATTCTACTCGCTGATGAGCTGAGGCGTGGGATTCCCACAGACAGGAGAGGACCCCAGGCACGCTCATGGTGCCACTGACCTTGCTGCAAATGTTCAGATAATTTTTCTGGGCTCACATCCATCATTTATTGCAAAAATGTTTGCTCTCTCTCACTCTCTCACAAGTCCCCCAGTTTCGCTTCCATTACCTTATATCTAGAGATACATTGGTCAATGTAATAGATGCTGCCTCCTGCCTTCATTGTGCTGGGTCTAGTGGGGGATGTAGGCACTAAGAGCACAGTGTGGGAAGTGGCGCGATATCTGTCAGAGCTCAAGATTAGCTAGCCAAGCTACTTACTTTCAGCAAGATGTGGCAGAAAGGAGTAGTCTGAGATGTTCTGGTGCTAGCAACTTGTCAACCCATGTGCTGTAAGGGGTTGAAAAAAATTTTCCACCTTTGGGTGTAAATAGGGGTTCAATCTGGTGAACGAGTGATGTTAATGAGATTTTCAGTTACAGTTAAGCAGTTGCCATGGGAAGTTGGGAGTGATATGTGGGATGGAGTAGCACTGAATCCCAATAGTTGGGCTAAATGTAGTGATGGATGCCTGGGGCTGGGCCATCTCAAACATCTGGACAGTTGTCATCAGAGTAATAAATAGTGCTTAGCCATTGGCTTGGGGTTTAGGAATAAGACTTTCTTCGTTGAAAGGGAACTGAAAAAGCAAGTTAGGGCCAGCAAATGGGCAGAGGCCTTTGGAGTATGGAGCAGGTTAGCAGAAAAAAGATTTCTGTTATGGGAACAAGGCAAAAAGAATGGCCATGGCTCAGGAGCTGGGGAGTGAGATAAAGAATGGACTGCTAGTGGGGCGCCTGGGTGGCTCAGTCAGTTAAGTCTGACTCTTGATTTCGGCTCAGGTCATGATCTTATGGTCCATGAGATCCGGCCCCATGTCAGGCTTGGTGCTGACAGCCTGCTTGGGGTTCTCTCTCTCTCTCTCTCTCTCTCTCTTTCAATAAATAAACATTAAAAAAATTAAAAGAAAAAAGAAGAATGGGCTGCTCAGACCTGATACCTATGAACTGCAGAATGGGGACTGGAGCCAGTTGAGTAAATTGTGTCAGGAGACAAAATCTGGGGGGAGAACAAGGATTGGAAATGAGCCTGCAAGTATGAAACAGAGCTGTAGCCTCAGCTGTGGGGTGGATGAGGGATGAAGTTTCGAACCAGGATAGGCTTTATATAATTTCTTGTTTTTTTTAAAGTGGATTTTTGTTGTTGCTATTAGAGACAGTGTGTCACAAAGGTTAAGTGCACAAAGAAAGTAGCAGGAGTGCTGGTTTAGCCTTTGTTTAGTTATTGGCTGCATGGCCTTGAGTTGTTGGGGGAAAATTCTTTCTAGCCCCGATTATCTATAAAATGTAAGTGTTGTCCTGTATGGGTAGTTCCTAAACGCCAGGTGACACTAGGTTGCTCATGACAATCAATCACCTGGGGAGTTGTTAAAAATGTGTGCTCCTCAGGGCGCCTGGTTGGCTCAGTTGGTTAAACGTCCAACTTCAGCTCAGGTCATGATCTTGTAGTTCATGAGTTTGAGCCCTGCATTGGGCTCTGTGCAGACAGCTCAGAGCCTGGAACCTGCTTTGGATTCTGTGTCTCCCTCTCTCTCTGCCCCTCCCCTACTCACACTCTGTCTCTCTCTCTCTCTCTTTCAAAAATAAAAACAAACAAACAAAATATAAATTAAAAAAAAGTATGTGCTCCTATCCTCTACCCCCTAAGATTATGCTTGAAATAACTAGCAGTGGATCCCGGGAATCTGTTCCTGTCACATATATCCCATGTGATTCTAAGGAAGGAACCTATGTAACATTGTATTAGATTAACTACTGGAGTTTCCTCAACATTCTGTTATTATTTTTTCTTGCCATCCTTTGCCTTTGCACCTCTTTGTATTCATGTCTGGGATGATGATCAAACATTCTGTAAAAAAATTTTATTGGCACATTATTTCCAACTGACATTTGAAGTCTAGGAGCCAAGTGAAGCAAGAAAGGTTGATTTTACTGCCTGAGATTCTCAGCCCTGACAGCAGCACAAGCCTTCGCGGGTCTAATGTGGAATCTGCTCTCATTGGACTCCCAAGTCCATTTGTGCAGACACAGCACTTGGCTTTCTTGAAATGTCTGGTGTCCCTTTTCTACACTGTGAGGCTTTTCTGAAGGCTAATTAGGAGCATCTACCTAGCATTTCACATTCTTTAGAGAAAAAGAGCCTTTATAAATAAATAAAGGATGAAGTTATTGTGGAGATTAGGTGAATTCTACTGCCAGCTAGGGCAGAGGGGAGATTTCCTTGGAGTTCATATTAGATGAAGTCAGTCAACTTGCTGTGTGGAGGGGGTTATTTGCGGGGGTCGGGGGCAGTAATATATACATACTAGACCTCACATGTTACTTGGTTCTCCAGGAAGATAATAATTTCCTACTCAGTAAGTAAATTAATGCTTTTTCCGTTAGAAGGGAAATCACTTACAGACTCTCCCTAGGTTCTAAACCTCCCTGTCTGTTCTTATCTTAGATTGATACAAAGTTAAAATTGAAAGGACAATTAGGAATTTTTTGGTTTATATACAGGGAAAACATACCCCAGGAAGGAAATGATTGGCTCAAGATCACAGCAAATTAGTGGCATGACAACCTCAAGTCTCTGATTCTTAGCTCTGCAATCAGTGGTCAATAAAGAGGCCAGAAGGATGGCTAAAAGATAAAGTAATGACAATACCAAATTCTGACAAAGATGTGGAAACACTGAGTCATTCATATGTTGCTGGTGGAGACAAAAAAAATTATACAACTACTCTGTAAAAACAATTTGGCAGTTTCTTATAAAACTGAACATCGAATTACCATACACACCACAGTTGTACTCTCGAGAGCTATTCCAGAAAAATGAAAACTATGTTCATATAAAAAACTCTACATGATTGTTCATAGCAGCTTTATCTATAATATCTCAAAACCACAAACAACCCAAATGTCTTTTAATGGGTGAATGATTTAACAAACTGGTACATTCATATCACAAAATACTACTCAGCAAAAAAGAGAGAGAAAAAAAGGAAAAAAACTATTGCTACATGTAACATTTTGGATGAATCTCCAAAGAATTATAGTGCGTGAAAAAAAGCCAGTCCCCAAAGATTATGTACTGTATGATTCTGTTTATTTAATATGTACATTCTTGATGACAATATTTGGACATGAAGAATAAGTTAGTGATTTCCAGAAGTTATAGAAGGAGTGGTGGGGTGGGCAAAAGAGAAATGGGTGTGGTTATAAAAGGACAACAAAAGTGATCCTTGTAATGATATAACTATTGAGGATGTGGATTGTGATGGTGGACACATGAATCTCTACGTGTGACAAAATTATATAGAACTAAACACAAACACACACAAGTGCACATCAAATTTGTGAGGTAAGTGTGTTTATATTAATGTCAACATTCTGATTGTGATAATAGTTTTGAAAAAATGTTACCATTGGGGGTAATTGATTAAAGTATACATGGGACCTACCTCTCTGTATTATTTTTTTAAATTACATGTGAATTTGAAATTCTCTTACACAAATTTCAATAAACTATATTCCTACTAATAAGAAAGTTAACAAAAAGTTTCTAGTATTTTCATTTTGTCAAAATGGACAAAGGATGTTTTTATGCTTCTCCAATGTTGGTGATAATAGAGTTAAGTAGATACTTCTGTGTATTGCTTTTGAGAGTATAGATTTCTATACTTTTGAAAATAATTTTACATAATAAAATCTTTTGACCTTCTAATTTCACACCCATGAAACTGCCCTAGGGAAATATTCAGAGATATGAATTAGATATATACATATATAAATATCTTCACTATAATATATGGTATAGTGTATTATTATGATAGCAATGAAACTGTAAATAACCCATATAATAAAAGATAGTGTTTTTAATGCCTTATTAAAATTGTATTTTCCCAAAATGTTTATTAATTAGAACAAATGTCCATTATATAATGTTAAGTACAAAATATAAGATATGTTATTTTTATATCACAAACTCCATATCTCCATATACACCTGACTCTTATACTTACTAGCTGTGTGGTCTTGGGTAAATTGCTAATCCTTTCTGTGGACCTCTTATCTGTACAGTGAGGATATAATAGTACCAACCCATTCTTTTTTTTTTTTTTTTTTTTAATTTTTTTTTTCAACGTTTATTTATTTTTGGGACAGAGAGAGACAGAGCATGAACGGGGGAGGGGCAGAGAGAGAGGGAGACACAGCATCGGAAACAGGCTCCAGGCTCTGAGCCATCAGCCCAGAGCCCGACGCGGGGCTCGAACTCACGGACCGCGAGATCGTGACCTGGCTGAAGTCCGACGCTTAACCGACTGCGCCACCCAGGCGCCCCTTACAACCCATTCTTTTTTTAAAAAAAGTGAATGATCAAAGCTCTTCCTAGAGTATCCTAGCATATAAATTTTAGTAGATATTAAATAGTTGTTTCACCCGAGTGGTAGCGTACTACCCAACTTTACACTCTTCTGTGTTTTAAAACTCTTCCACAATGGTCATGTAATACTTTGCATATATATATATATATATATATATTTATATGTGTATATATGTATACATATGTGTATATATATATGTATACATATATATATAAATGTTTGACTTAAACCTATTTCAATCATGACTAATTTCTACTTATGCTTAATTCATATTTGGAATGCCTACAGCTGGTCCATTTCTGAGAGGGAAGGACTTGGCAAACTTGTATCCACCTGAAACTTTCTTTAGAGATTCTCTTGGAAAGTGAGAGAAACTTAGAACTGAGCACTTAAATTTTTTATTTTAACTATGACCAGTTTTCAGAAATATTGTTAAGGAATATGATGTGATCCTTAAGAACAGAAAGTGTTGAGAAATATTTACTGTTCATTTTGGCAGTAGATGATTAATTAACTTCTTGGGGAATTAATCACTGATGCAAATAAATCACATGCTGGGTATTTGCAAAAGATTGATATTGTTGGTGATGACAGTTGAGAACGCCAACCAAGTACTGGGTCATGTTCTGAAGAAATTAATCATTTACGTATTCTTGGTGAACTTTAATTTGCTTTAAAAATAGCAGCCATTATAGCAGCTCTAGAAAATTTTGTACATTTGGCATTGCAGCCATGTCAGAGAAAAGGGTGGATCTTTGGAAACAAAATATTATAGAATGCATCTAAAAGAGGGGATTAATTTATTTGTCTAATCTCATCAATCTAATCATATCTACCAAACTTGAGGCCAATCTATCAATCTATCTATCTTTAACCCTTTCCCTAAACTTATGATCCTGTGAAAAATTGCAATTCATGACATTAGCTTTCTAAAGCTTAGATATATATATATATATATATACACTATTTTTTATTTTTTTATTAAAAAAATTGTTTTTCAATGTTTGTTTATTTTTGAGAGACAGAGAGAGACAGAGTGAGTAGGGAAGGGGCAGAGAGAGAGGGAGACACAGAATTCAAAGCAGGCTCCAGGCTCTGAGCTGTCAGCAGAGCCCAATGCGGGGTTCAAACCCACGAACCATGAGATTATGACTTGGGCCAGAGTCGGATGCCCAACCGACTGAGCCACCCAGGCGCCCGGAAATATGTATATTATTTAACAATTGTTTTGCCTGTCATTTACTCTCTTTTTTTAATTCCCCCTTTCTCTTTTAATATGTTTTGAGTTTTTTAAAAAATATTTTATACCTTGAGTACTTCTTGGGATAATCTAGACACCCATTCGTGTTAACAAAGTGCTTGCAAAAATACAGGCTTTAAAAAGAAAATTTTGCAGAGAATAGAGATTATTTTCTTCAGTTCAGCCTCCAAGGAAAAACATAGAATCCATATTCCTCTATGAAAATCAATAGTGCTTGCCACTAGTGTTTCTTATCAACTTTTAAGAAGATATTAAAAGAGCCTGTATATATTAGTTCCCATTTTTATTTCTAATACAGAAAACTTATAATTTCAAGGAAAATTCAAATGGTTCTTAAACGTTTGGAAATACGCTTAATCTCTCTCACAGTAAGAAAAAGGCAAGTGAGGGGCACGAGGGCAGCTCTGTCAGTTAAGCATCTGACTTTTGACTTCAGACTAGAAATGATCTCACAGTCCTGGGATCGAGCCCTGCATTGAGCTCAGCATTCTGGGCTCCAAGCATTTGGGACTTCTCTCTGTCTCTGTCTCTTTCCTTCTGACCCTCCCCTACTTGTGTTCTCTCTCTCAAAATAAATAAACTTAAAAGAAAAAGAAAAAGGCAAGTTAAAAATGAAACGCTGACACACTATCTTTAGACTTTTAGATTTTGTAAAGATGAGAAAGTTATATTATACACTCTATTGACAGCTGCAGGTGAAACCCCAGTATAATGCTGGTCAGAGAATAAACTCACTTAATCTTTATGGTGGGTAATACACATATCTTACTTAATACAACAATTCTATTTCTAGGAATTGATCTCAGATATACTTGGACATATGAAAGATGAATATATAAAATCACTTATCATAGCATCATCTATAGGGGCGAAGGATTGAATAAAACAGTGTCTGGTCAAATAAATGATAGTATATCTGTAAAATGGAAGCCTACTATCTGAAACTCAAGAGAGCTTCTTATTTGCTATATGGAACAGCCTCTTGTTAGACAGACAAAGCAAAGGCACAGGGCTGTAGGAGTATTATGCAATCTATTTTCCTTTTACTAATCGATTCATAAAATATCTCTGGGGGAATACATTGACATGACAAAATGGTTTCTCTGTGAGAGCGTACAGGTGGCTGGAGGGTAAGAGATAAAGACTTTTTAAAAGGTCTCTTACACCTTTTGAGTTTCAAACTATGTGACTATATCACCTAATCAGAAAATAAATTAACTTTAGGTAATAACACATTTATACATATATAGCCTACGATCGGTAGAACTGCTTAAAACCAACTTTCTCCTTGTTACATACAGAGTTCATTTTTTCCAATATTGCCCTCAAAAAAGAAAGATGCCATATAATTATTTTGTGATGAAAAATAATTTTTAAAAGTTTAAAGATAAGAGTTGAGCTCTACAGTATAGAAGCCATTTTATTGTTTCTATTCCTATATGAAGAAAATATAAACACCTCGAGAAATGATGTCCCCCCTCCTACTCCTTCTTCTCTTCCTTCTCTTTCTTATTCTATTCTTGTTTAGCTTTTCTGTAGCAGTGATTAAAGTTGGGAGGATTTTCAAAATATATTCACCAAAATATGGGTACATGGATGACCCATGTGGATTCATATTTGTGAGTTAACATTTGTATAGTCATTTAAATTGTTTCTGTGCTCACAGGAATAAAAACAGGACTGACCTGCCTTTCTGAACATATAAGCCTCATTTTAGCAAGGACTTATATTAGTTCTTAATTTAATTTCATTTGGGAAGGGTTTTTTAATTTTTTAAATTTATTTTTATATGTTTTTTAATTGTTTTTTAGAGACAGTGTGAGTGCGGAGGGTGCAGAGAGAGAGAGAGAGAGAGGGAGAGAGAGAATCTTAAGCAGGATCTACATTCAGCACGGAGCCCGATGTGGTGCTTGGTCCCATGATCCTGGGATCATGACCTGAGATGAAATTAAGAGTCTGATACTCAACTGACTGAGCCACCCAGGCACCCCTTTTTTTTAATAGAGAAATTTCCACATTTGCCAAGGAGATATGTACCCTATATGTGTTTCTATAAAGATCATCAATGCGTTCCACTAATTTTTGACATCAACTCTAGAGACGAGATGGGAAAAACAGGAGTGTAAACCACTTAGCTTCATAATGCCATCTTGATCTGGCTCAAGATGCAGTGTGTTTTCGTATTTAATTTATCTTCAAATACTGTGCTAACCCAATCTTAAAACTGATTATGCACTCGTGAACGTGCTTTCGGAACTCCATGAAATAATTACGTTTTCCAACATGCAATTTTGGCAACTAGTCATGATTGCTTCTCAACCTCTGTAAGTGGCTATCAAAAAAGGCTCAAATAAACATTAAAAAAAAAGGCTCAAATCTGATGTGCCATGAAAACAACTCACGAGCTTGTATTGATAGTGGGGAGGGAGGTGAAGTTATCAGACCTCACTTATCTTCTCTACTTTTCTTGCAGCCTCCCATCCTTGTGCTGAGTCGGCACCAGGAGTGACCCATTTATGTTCTTTATACCTCTGGAGGCCAGCACTCTCTGTATTCTGGGAAAACAAAAGAAAGCACGTAATGGAGATCTGGCTTACCACATTTGTAATGAATCCAGCTCTCTCTATGAAACACCAACAAAACCTTTGGCTAAAAAGCAGAATGCAAAGCAAAGTAAACACCACCCCCTTTTGTACAAAACAAAAGGACAACGATTTGTAGGGCATACTGTTTAGGGGAACTTTGAAGGAATTAAGTAGGCCTTGTGGCATCACACCTAAGTCAGTATTAGCAGCACCTTCCTTGTATTCAGCTATTAAGTATCAAACCTAACAAGAAAACATTTTATTTTTTTAAATTTTTTTAACGTTTTTATTTATTTTTGAGACAGAGAGAGACAGAGCATGAATGGGGAGGGGCAGAGAGAGAGGGAAACACAGAATCGGAAGCAGGCTCCAGGCTCTGAGCCATCAGCCCAGAGCCCGATGTGGGGCTCGAACTCATGGACCATGAGATCGTGACCTGAGCTGAAGTCGGACGCTTAACCGACTGAGCCACCCAGGTGCCCCAAGAAAACATTTTAATGCCATGATTAGAAGTTTGATCCAGAGCTGTTAAAAAACCATATTTGACTGTTATTTTCTCTAGGTTCATCATTTAATTAGTGACACACTTAGAACTTTTTGAAGGCAATGCATCTCTCACCGTGCCCACTTTAACCCGGATGATTTGTTTGCTCCTTTCAGAGTATTTACTTACTAACTTTTGGATCAGAGCCCAAGGGGGAAAGGAAAAAACAATTAGTGTGCCATCTAACTTCCTAATATCATTAGCCTGTCAAACCTCCAGTCTATGTGTTTCCCTTCTTCAGAAAACCTATGCCATTCTGCACTTCTGTTCCTGACTTGAGCAATATATTTGACTTTTCAAAAAATTATTTCTTTTCTTTTGTCTGGTCAGAAAAAAGATGAAACCTCCCTCAGTGCTCTCCTAGTTCATTTAGTATTTGCTTGGCTTTTGTCTTATTAGTGGTTGTTCTCATGCTCCCCCATCCCCACTTAGAATGTTCACAAGCTGAGGGAAAGAATTCTGTCATTTCTCTCTTGATCCCTAGAGCTTCTAGCAGGGAACCTGGCACATGGTTGCTACACAAGTAATGTTCATTTAATTGAATTGTGTTATGAGTGACACTTTGACTATGCAACTATAAACAGCTGGAAAAGAAAGATGGGAAGGGGCAAGCCAAGTATGAACTATAAATTGGTCGTGTTTCTAATATATTAAGCTTCAGCTGCAAGTGTCATAATCCAGAAAGATGTTGAGTTGCCCCTCTGTGTGTGTGAAGAGATGTTATGGAATTACTCTCCTGCCGTCGTCTTAGGTTGACCACCAGGGGTCACCATAAGGAAACAACTAGCACCATGAGAGAGAGAGAGAGAGAGTGTGTGTGTGTGTGTGTGTGTGTGTAAGTGACTTGCACCGGTTCTTCCAGTTAGTCAGGGACAGAACCAAGACTGGCTGCTGGATCTGTAATTCCAAAGAAAAGGGAAGAATGGAATTTCAGAATTACCTGGAGACCTCAGACTCCACATATATCTTCACTTAATGGTGATTCCTGCTCCCTCTTTTCCCTCCTCACTGTTTCCATGAGATAGTGTTGTATCCCTTGGGTGGCTTAGGGTAGAGTGAGGATTGAAAACTTCTCTCACAATGATTGGACCGCTCATTCAGAGCTTTCTGCCCAGGGCATTTTCTCCCAAATGACTTAGCTATTGTCTCATCCCGTAGGCAATCAGTCTATAGAATGGTTCCAGGTGAGGTGGAAAGGAGCACTCAACCAGGTTACTCAGTTCCGGGCTGTCCTGCTGCTTCCCTGCACTGCTCCACAGCCTTCCCAGCTCCTGGTTGCTGTATTTTGCTCAGTGCCCTTGGGCTGACAGAGGGCGTGCTGTGTGAAATGATTACATCTACATGCCAGTTGGCACAAGGAAGCCACGCTGTGCATATTTATTTGTGCCCATGCCACTTGACAACAGTAAGATTTAGAATTTGGCTTGCATTTGGAAAGGAATTGGGAGGGAGGCCTTTTTCTTCAGTGGGCTGCTCACCAACAACTGTGAAGCTCCAACATTTCAATCCTGGTCAGCTATGACTTTCTTCACCTAAGTCAGGCAATATTTGACTTCTCTGCACAGAATAGGTTTTTGGGATAGAAGGCATGTACCCATTTTCCTATCGCTCCAAAGAGAATTAGCAAACATATCGTTTCCACCACGGGCAATGGAGCACTGTGCCAGGCAGTGCCAATCTGGCCAGGTTTTTTGAGGTCCCTGCTGGTTCTGAGATCCATGATTCTTAAGGTTGGAGGTAGGAGGTAGAGTGTGTGTGTGTGTGTGTGTGTGTTTCTTTTTTCATTGCTTGTATTTAGTTTTTACTTAAGATCTTCTCTCCTTATTTAACAACCTTGCTAGTGCCCAAGATTGGAGACACAGTTTTCCCACCAGTAAGAACACTGTGATAGGCACTGCCTTCCGTGTGTTGTCTACATTATCTCTCATCTGTAAAATAGCCTCCCAGTGCAGGGGCTGTGATTCCCAAAACCCAGTAGGGAAAGTGACGGACTCTATCTGTATTCTTTCAGACCACAGCAGCAGAACTGGAGTTCTTGCTCTATTCTGGTCATGTTTCAAAGCCCAGACTTATTGTATGTAATATTGCATGTCTAAACTAAGCAGAAACTTAGCTTTTTAAAAATGCTTATTTTTTTTTATTTTGAGAGAGAGAGAGAAAGCAGGGGAAGGGCAGAGAGAGAGAGGGGGGAGAGAGAGAATCCCAAGCAGGCTCTACATTGTCAGCGCAGAGCCCAATGTGGCCCTTGATCCTGCCAACCATGAGATCATGACCTGAGCCAAAACCAAGAGTCAGATGCTGACCCCACTGAGCCACCCAGGCACCCAAGAAACTTAGTTTTTTAAAAAGGTACAATTTCTTACAGTATTTCTTACTCAGCCTGCTATCCATTGAGGAAAGCTCTCATCATTTTAAGGAAAGAAGTTTCTTCATGAAAATTAATTTGCTAAATGCATATTAAATCCTCCTATTAGGGAATATGAGGGAAAGGTATACATATCATTTTGGGAATGTGTGAAAACAAAAGCAATGACTGGATTTGAAGTCAGCAACGGATTGCTGAAAGAGACTGAGAGGTTTAAGAGAGGGGATGTTTGAAATATTCAGGTCATGTCCAATCGCATTTCTTTAGTCCACCTGACCAGAAATATAAAATTAATGTGTTAGAGTCAGATGGTGCTGGAAGCCCATCCCCCAACTTTACAGATGGGGTCTGAGAGGATAATGCTCCCTGAGCCCATATTGGTATGTGCGGTCCTAGAACCTGAGCCTCTTTATCTTGACCCCAGCACTTTTTTTTGTGGGCTGCTGTGATATGCTTTGGTCACCCACAAAATGTAGGGAAGCAAATGTCTCAGCATCTTTGGCTTGTCTCAAAGGTGAATCCAAAACTCACCATACTGATAGGTAGTTCAGAGCCGAGTACGTGGCAATGTAGACATTTTGAGCCTATGAATATACCTGGGAAAAATTCTGAGATTGAATGATCTCACAAATAAAATATAAGAGTCGGCCTCATAGACTGTAGTTCCCAGTGAATGATACATCAGGGAGAACAGCCCATTAGGTTCTGAGTGACAATGTAGCCTCTCCTATCGGCAGCTTGTTAGGCAAGAAGTCTGGGCAGCAGATTGGAAGCATGCTGGCCAGCTCAGGCAGGGTGGCATTTTTCCTACCATCTAGTTTTTATCCAGAGCACACACCAAGCAAATGATTCTCAGCAGGGGAAGATGTAGACTACTTCTTGTGTATTACTTCCATTGGGGTAGATGAAATATGGGTTCTGGAAGTCTTTTTGGCAAACTCTCCAATTACCACAAGGAATGCTTATAAGGAAGAATATGGACTCTTTTTTAGTCTCTTGAAACCTCAAAATGTTTTTTTCAGCTTTGAGTGTGTGTGTGTGTATGTGTGTGTGTGTGTGTGTGAGAGTGTGTGTATTGATTTAATCTTGTTGAACTAATAAATGAATTTCAAAGGCATGAATTGAACCATGAATTTCAAAGGCAGAATAGGTTTCCACGTGTCCCTCACCTAGGGAGTATGGAGATGAGATGGGCAAAAATGGAGTGGTAACAGGATGCCACAGTTCCTGTGTGGTTATGGGAGGTCAGAAGATCTCCATTAAGCTCTTCTTACCCATTGATCATAAATGACCATAAAACATCCGGGTCTGAAACAACCAACGGATTTCTTTTGTTCTCCCAACCCATCTCAACCACCTCCCCCAACAGTTATGGAGAAACCCTTGCCTAGTTTATGCCAGGTTGCTAAACTCCATTTCTCTGCCTCTGCTGAAAAATCACCCAGCTGGAGATGGCCTCCAGACTTTGGATATGACAAAAGAAAGCATAGCTCTGAGAGATGTTCCCAATTTCTCCTTCAAAATGATGTTCACTCGAAAAAACGTTTGGAGTAAAGCAACTTATCTCACCTCTCTCTCATGACAGTAAAGTTAAGCAAGGAAAGCTAGAAGACTTGCCATAAGCAGGTGTCGGAATTGGGCTTAATACCTGGATTCTAAAATCTTGTGCCAGAGTGTGAGGGGGGTGGTAGTTGTCCTCAAATTATGCCATGCTTGAGGTTGCCAGTAAAACCTCTGAGGTAGAGAAAGTCCATGGCTTTGACTGCAAGTCCTCAAAGATGTCAGCAGGAAGTGCTCAGAGGAAACTGGGAAGGAGTGATTGGCGGGGATGCCAAGGCAGGCAGACCCAAATGGACATCTCCAGCCCCAGCCAAGCTGCCCTGGTATACACCACTGGTCAAGTCCACCTTTCTCAGTTCCTGCTTTGCATTTTCACTCCTCTCTGCTATTTACTCTTTCCTCTGCCCAGAAAGGTCTCTTCCTTTTCTGAGGCCCAGCTCAAATGTCCTCTCTTCTGTAAAGTCTTCTCCAGGCCCCACCCCAGGGGGAAGGAGGAGGATTCCTCCTTCATCTGTGATTCAAGATTATATTTACAGCTCTTTTTTCAGTAGTTAGCATGCTATATTATTTTTGGGAGGGGGAGGGTATCTGTCTGTAACCTCTATCAGACTGTAAACCAGGCCTTGCCTGTGCACCCCTAGCCTCTAGTAAGTCCTTTCCACCCAGTAGGGATGCAGGAACTTTCGTTTATTTGAGGTCCATTCTTAAGCTGTTCTCAGACAAAGAGCAGATAATCTTATTTTTCTTTTTCAATGTTTGTGAGACAGTCAAGCTTTCATCTACAAAGACAAAAGCTACATTTGTAAATTAACTCGGTTATTGCTTTTGTCTTTTCCATCTGTGAGTCTGATCTAAAAGCTTCGGCAGCTTGGAATGAGACAGGAACTAAGATTTTAAAGGCTTCAATTTCTGGGCCAGAGGGTTAGAGAGAATATTTTTGGCACCACATCTGGGGAGGAGAATGTTCAAATTTATTATTAACATGTTGCCTTTCTTTTACTTTATCTAGCTCTTCTCATCTTACAGATAATACTGTTTAATGAAGTTTCTTTTCTCCTTCTCTTTCTTTCTTCCTGCTTCCCTCCCTCCCTCTTCCTCCCTCCTTCCCTCCTCCCCTTCTTCCCTTCCTTCCTTCCTTCCTGCCTGCCTTCCTTCCTTCCTTCCCTCCTTCCTTCCTTCCTTCCTTCCTTCCTTCCTTCTTTCCTTCCTTTGCAATGGTAATTAATATGTACAATCCATCTATTTGTTGTCTTCCCTTACATCTAATAGCATTTATCTGCCCAAACTGGATGGAGTGTAATCTAAGGTCATGGGAGGCATGTTGACTTTAGAGACGCCTATGGATTTGGAATCGAATACTATTGGCAGCACTCTTTGCTAAACTTAGCTCACTTTAGCATTTGTCTTTGAGTTAGTCAACATAAGCCCTCTTCAAAACAAACAAACACACAAACTACAGGTAGCCTTTATAGCTTATAGCCATCAATTAAGAAAGCGTTCAAGCTCAACAATCAAAATATCTTAATGTCAAAAAATGCAACCAACTCCTAATTTAAAACTGGGCCAATCTATTTAATAATAGAAGCAATAATGCTAATATGAGTAACAAGAAATATTTCTCCCTGCATAAGCTTATATCAGAACGGATAACCACTGATAGTTAACAACAAGATATATATATAACCTAACCATAAACAAAATATCAAACTAACTGTTAACCCAACACAGGCATGCAAATTAGGGAAAGAGTAAAAGAAGTAAAAGGAACTCGGCAAACACAAGCCTCGCCTGTTTACCAAAAACATCACCTCTAGCATTTCCAGTATTAGAGGCACTGCCTGCCCGGTGACACTAGTTAAACGGCCGCGGTATCCTGACCGTGCAAAGGTAGCATAATCATTTGTATTCCACTGTAGAATCAGAAGACAGTAGAGTAAGAGCAAACCTTGGCAATCATCTCAATGAGTCTTGTATAAGTCCTATGATAAAAATTTCTTAGGTTGAATTTGAACACTTCCACTGAAGGCAACTGCCTATCATCCAAGTTAGTCCATACTTTGTTAGTCAACTTTGATTCTTCTTTGCTCTTTTTGGGGGGTACCATGGAGGCATATTATACCAACAACACAGATTTACTGTCCTTTCCCCATATATATCTTCCTAAAATGCTTAGACTGACTGCAGTGCCTCCAGTATTTTTGGATGGTAGGTGGAGGATAGTTCCAGAGTATTCATAAACCACAATGTCAGCTTTGGATCCTGTTTTTCAGCATCTATGAGTTCTTCCTCTCCACTCTAGCTTCTCCTTGTTAGTTTCTTCTCATTATAAAATCTCTATCAAAGTCCTACCTTGAGGTTGCTGGACCAGCCCCATCAGCATCACTGGAGAGCTTATTTGAAATGTGGAATCTTGGGCCTCACTTCAGACTCACTGAATTAGAACAGTGCTTTCACAAGACCCTCAGGTGAGTTGTATGTACATTTAAGTTTGAGAGGCATTGCTCTGCCTAGGCAGTGTCTTATGATTTCCTGTGGCCTTGCCCATTCTGATAACACTAACGTCAGAATTAAAAGAGGTTCTGCTGGATGATTCCCAAATCAGAATGACCAAGTTGAGGTAAATTCTGTACAGCAAGTGGGAGATGACCTCTTCAATTTTATGACTCACTTTGTCACTGAGCAGGGGCTTATGTAGCTATGTTCTAAGCCCCTCCTTCCCAATGGAGCTTTTCATAAAAAGCTCTTTTCCCTCAGTTCCTTTCTCTAGAGACAGTCCAGAAAAGTAAGCTACACCATCAGTGCAGAGCCAAATGCAGGGCTTGACCCCATGAACCATGACATCATGACCTGAGCCAAAGTCTGACGCTTAACTGACTGAGCCACCCAGGTGTCCCTCTTTCTACGTTCTTAATATATCCCTTGTCCCTTCTCCTTCAGCCTGAAATAGAAAAAACAAAACAAAACAAAAAAGCCTACCAAGAAGTCAGTTCATGCCAGTAGATCCTTATGGACTCACAATTCCCAACAACACATCACACACACACATACACACAAACAAGTCTGAATTCCCCTTGGATTTAAATGGACCATCCCATATTCACTTACATTGAACTGACACATAGCTTCCAAAACCTTCTCTCTAATTGTTGCCTTCTAACACCATGAAAATTATGCTCAAAACCCCTCTTCCGTATGACTGCCTTTTAGGCATTTGAAGAGCATTTTTAGGCCTCCATCCCCCAAACTTTCTCATTGGTAGCCTGCTCATTCCCATTTCTTTCATCTTTTCTCCTGTTTTATTTTCAGTTGTTTCCATAGACTGATATAAAAATAAACTAATGATCATAAGCAAGAGATTGTGGAAAGCAGAGAGTAATGACAGAGGACATTCTCCAAGTAAATGAGGCTCCATATAATGTCACAGAAGACTTCTATGAGCAGCCAAGCTAGATAATATTTCTGTTACTTTACTGCCTCTCAAGTATCAAGCAGATGAGCTACTGATAGTCATTTCTCAAAATATCATTGTCCATCTCACTTTTTTTCCAGTTTATTTATATTTTAGACTTTAGTATCTCAGAGCTCATTCTGGGAACTCTTCAAACAATACAATTATGAGAATCTATTCTTCAAAGGCCCTGTGTATGCAGAGCTCTTCAAGTTATTGAATATTAGAAAAAATAAACTTAGGGATCATGATAAATCTGCTGTGAGGATTGTTGTGATGGCTGATGCTTTTATAAGTTTACGAGGTACGTATCTAACTAGACACAAAACTGTCTTAGAATCACAGACAAGAATCACTGATGACATTCTTTTGCTTCTCATAATGCTTTAGAAATAAGAAAAACAAACCAATAAGCCAAATAAATCATCAGTGATTTTGAAACTTCTCTGAGGCTAAGAAAGTATGACACACTTTTTCTTTGCCAATGATTCAAATAATGAAACAAAGCCTAAGTTTTTACCCTTCTGGTAAAATTTGTTCCTTTGGAAAACATTACATATGAACACCTATACACTATGATGATTATCAATAGAGAAAATTTAAGGTTATATGTGTTATATTTTAGAATGTGGAGTTTTTTCTACATATAAAATTAACTACCTACTGTAGTATATTTTAAAATTATGATTTACTATAATCACAAGGATTATAAAATCATCCCTAATTCCACTATTCTTAAACACTTAATATTTGGATGTACATGAGGAAAACATATTTTACTCTGTCAGTGTATTTGAGGTGATGAGTAATTTTAAGGAATAGTACAGAAAAAGAAAGACAATTTAACTTAAACAAAATAATGTCTCTCTTTCCTCAACTGGCTCAGATCCTTTTCCAGCTACCACTGAAGTGTTTTACAGGTTAAACAATGCTTGGGGCTCTAGGCTTATTCCTTCTTGTCACCCCATAAAAGTATTCTGAATACTAAGGCCCTAACTGTATCATCTTCTGTGTAGTCTACCTTTAGAAACATAAGTCCAGGTGAACAAAGGATCAATCCAGTAGATCCATTCAAAAAAGAGGGTTTAGAAGACATAACGTTAGCTTTAACCACAGTGAACTTTAACCCTTAAGAGGAACGAATTTTTTAATGCAATTAAAGAAATAAAAGCAGGGGGGAATGACGATTTAGGAATAAAACGGTCTGTATTAGGGATACATAGAGCACCACATTGAAGACTCTCAGCCCCATAATCCTGGGAGCAAGCCTGAAGGTATGGAAGAGATGAATGGTTTGTCTTTAGTGGGGCATAATGGGAAAGAGGGGAAAGGTGGGGTGCCAGGGGATTGCACAGAGCTGTGACTGTGATCCAAGTAACCCATCTGTCATTCCAAGGCTGATCATTCTCACAACTGATAAATGAATTAATTTACATTCCTTTATTTAATAGCCTTATTACAATTGGAAATTTATAAGTGATGTTCTGGGATCTTATGTATAATTACTGGCAAAAAAGTCTGCGTGTTTAGTTCCACACAGTGCTGGAATTTTATTCATCAAAGATTCCATTTTGGACATTCCCAATAATATGAGTATCAGTGGGAACGTTTCTTTGAGGTTTGTTTATCCAGTGCACTTGAGATCATTTATCCTCCATTTCCCTTAATTGGAAGGGTGATTGGGGAAATTGCTCCACACCTGATTTTTCTCTGCACATGCATAACTCTTAGCAAATATTTGCAAAGCACTGGAAAGTTGTGTGGAAGGTCTATGGGTCAAAGAGCATTTGTTTCACAGAAGGGTCATTTCTTGGACTGTTTATCTGTTGCGCGTATTTAGAACCCAAACATGATTGATTATCCAATCAGATCAGGAGAAATGAAGCAGGTCTCCTATTGTTGTGTCACATGTGTTAGCAAACACTTTCTCATCATACTGTTGTCGATACGTAAAACAGCAAGGTATTCGTGGTGCCCCTGTGAGGAGTTCATGTATGTAATTTCCTCTACCATAAAAGCCATTAATATAAAAATGCTCATAAGCAAAAATGAGAAAGAGCTTGGGGCAATCAATACGGCACAGATTGCACAGTAAAGTCACTAACCTCTTTTCTGAGAAACTTTTCAGCAAGACAATTATGCATAGAAAGTCTTCAAGGAATGATTGACTTCAACAAGTTTTCTACTGGTCAGCAAACACTTTTTTTGCTTTGAAGTAAAAATAAACAACAACGAAAAAGCAAAACAAAAAAGATCCCCAAAAGAGCAGTAAACAAGGAGAAATACATCTTTCTAGCAAGAAAAAAATGAGCAGGGAAAGGTCACCATCTTGTGTTTTCTGTATTGTTTATCTATTTCACAGTTTGTGGTTCCAAAGTATTTTATCAGCATTACTCTTTTTTTCTTAAAAAATCTGGGATCATTCAACTGTGAATAGTTATGCCAATTTCAATCTGAAAGTAAAATCTGGACAACAAGTAGCATGTTTATTGGAGGAGGGTGTAAAGAAAACTGATTTCTATTTATTTTGTTTTCATTAAAAAACACAAGTTGTTGGGGCGCCTGGGTGGCGCAATCGGTTAAGCGTCCGACTTCAGCCAGGTCACGATCTCACGGTCTGTGAGTTCGAGCCCCGCGTCAGGCTCTGGGCTGATGGCTCGGAGCCTGGAGCCTGTTTCCGATTCTGTGTCTCCCTCTCTCTCTGCCCCTCCCCCGTTCATGCTCTGTCTCTCTCTGTCCCAAAAATAAATAAAAACGTTGAAAAAAAAATTAAAAAAAAAAAAACACAAGTTGTTGCCTATAAATTGCCTTACTGTTTTCTGTCTGGAAATTAATATATATTCACCTTGAAAGATTTAAGACATATAAAATAAGGAAAAGAAAATAAATAGCACCCAATCTTATTTTATAAATATAACTTTGATGTATTTTGTATTATATTGTGAATAGATTTGTATCCACTCAAATATTTTTATTGTATGGTGAACATTTTTTCCGTATTTTTAATTCTGCAAAGTATGCCATTATATAGATCATAGTTTATTTATTCCATGTCCTATATTAATCTTTTGTTTGTTTAGTTTAAATTAAGATACATAGTATGAGCCAAAGAGGAAGTCAGGTAAGCCAAACACAGTTATGAAATTCAGATAATGTCGGTTATAGATCCTAACTTAGCAGAATAAAGCAAAACTTGATTTCTCTCTCTTCCAAATGATTTAACAAGACTGACAATGGAAACCTTCTATGAACTCAATAAATTAACAAATGCAAAAGTGTAGTCCAGAAATGTGAGGATAATACAAAGAGGACAGGTAGGTAGGGGTATCCAAAGGGAAGGGTCATGAAGGCCAACCTGAGCATACTTCATCCAGTCGTGTTAGCATTTTTAAAAAATGTAGCTATTAGTATACTTCTCCAGCTGGTTTGTTTTCCCGGCAAAGAACTGGCTTTGGTTACAGCTCTCCCTGGGTAAGATAAATGTGCATATATAGAGCTATGTGGTGACATGAAGCCCAAACATGATTACAATTCCAGAGACCCTGCATGGCTGTTTAATAGGGCCTCAGCCTAAAAAGGCTCTTACTAGAATCTCTACCGCATCTTCCTTAACCCACTTGAGTCCAGAGAGATTCCCTGGGACACTGAATCTCTAAGAAGGGGCATAAGGAACAAATAATTCTCCAACTTTATTCAAACATGAGGCTATTTTTTTCCCTAAACCCACGTATTAGCCTTCCACAAATGATTACTGTTCTTTGGAACACAGTTTGAGGAACATTGCTCTGACTAGAAGTGATTCCTGTCTGGAATTCCCTTAAGACTTCTGGCTGTCGCTCCCTGAATATCTATGCCTTTTATATGATGGCATATAAAAGTGGTAACCTGGGGCACCTCGGTGGCTCAGTCGATTAAGCGTCCGACTTCGGCTCAGGTCATGATCTCATGGTTTGGTAGGTGAGTTCGAGCCCTGTGTTCGGCTCTGTGCTGACAGCTCAGATCCTGGAGCCTACTTCGGATTCTGTGTCTCCCTCTCTCTGCTCCTCCCCCACTCATGCTCTCTCTCTCTCTCAAAAATAAAGCTTAAAAAATTTTAAAAAAAGTGGTAACCTGGGATGGACATTAGAATCACCTGGGAAGTATTTCAAATGTTTCCCTTGCTCTTCAGAATTTCTGGAACCAGGCCCCAGGCATTAGTTTGTTTTATGTTTCCTGGATGATTCTCTTGTACAGCTGTTGAGAACCACTGCCTGATGGTACACTTTTTCTTTATGTACTCCAGGGAATATGTTTAGTGTAACTTCAGATCCCCTTAAGGCTAATCCAGGGGCCTTGCAGATAGCAGGTTCTCAATAAATATGTTGTTGAATGAATGAATACAATCTTAAAACATAATACCACAAAAAGTATTTAAGTGATATCTAAAATCAGAGATAAGGAATAATCCCTGATAGCTTCCTTCTTTCCTTACGCTTGGATATGCACATTTTAAAAGATAGAAATAATTCCAATAAGTAACTGTAAATGCTTCCTACTCTGATCTTTTAGAAGCCTGAAGAATTTTAATTTTTTTCCATAAGAAAAGCAGAAAACAGATCCTTCTAAAACTTGAGCCATTCTTTCATCTTTTTTCTTTCCTTCCTTCTTTCCTCCCTCCTTCCTTCCTTCCTTCCTTCCTTCCTTCCTTCCTTCCTTCCTTCCTTCTATAACTGATTATTAAGTGCTTACTATATGATATACACTATTCTAGGCCTTGACAATATGCTAGTGAACAAAATAGACAAAGGTCCTGATCCTCAGTGGGGGAAACAATATGTATGTAAGATGATAGGGCTGAAGAGGAAAATAAGGCTGGGAAGGGTATAGGGAGTGAAGTGAGAGTGCAGTTTTTATATAGGTGGGCTAGCCTAGACCTGCTGAGAAGATATTTGAGTAAACAATGGAAGGAACTGAAGCAACATTTGGGGGACAAGTTTCCGAGCCAAGGGAATAGCAAGAACAGAGAGGCTCTTAGACATGAGTGCACAGTGTGTATTCCAGGAACAACAGGAGATTAGGAGTAGGAAATAAAACAAAATAAATGGGGCGGCCAGATTTTGAAAGTCATTGAAGGTTTTTTTTTTTCCAGTTTATTTGTTTATTGAGAGAGAGAGAGAGAGTGAGAACCCCAAGTAGGCTCTGCACTGCCAATGCAGGGCTTGAACTCATGAACCTTGAGATCATGACTTGAGCCGAAGTCAGATGCTTAACCAACTGAGCCACCCAGGTGCCCCATCATTGAGGGTTTTGAACCAAGGAGTGGCCTGACCTGACATTTTAATAGGATCACCTTGGTTGCCATGTTGAATAGACTGAAAGGGGTAATGGGTAGAAGCAAAGAGACCAGTTAGGAAGCAATTGCAAAAAACCAGATGAGATAATGGTGATTTGGACCAGACTATTAACAGTTTGAGATAACAGTGGTTGGGTTTTATGTGAATCTCTTTTTTGATCTATGGACCAATGTAGCAAAACTGGAGAGAACACAAAATTTTCTTCCTGGACCAATATTGTAATAATTCTAGTCTTCACAATTTTTTGGAGTCCCTTGTGATTGTAAAAAATGATTCCTTTTTTTTGCAATCGCAAACAATGTAAAATAAAAGCAGAAAATGTGATTTGTTTTTAATAAGTACTCAGCTTCCATTCTTGGGTGCTTTTCTTGTGGAGAGACTAAAGAGGGGATTTCTGTGTCTAGAAAGTGGGAATAGATGTCTTTCAACATGCCTACCAATCCAAGTATTCTATGACTCAGTGATCCTTAGTAACTGAATATTATCCGAATGTGCAAGGACTAAAAACTCATATATGATAATGGCATGAATTGTACCAATAAGTTAGAAATGAATACTAATGATCATAGATGGTATTCAAAATATTGTACACCTAGCCCAGCAGAGATACCGACTGATCAGAACAGATGCCAGCTGAAAAATAACCAGCACAGCCCTCTGTCTGGCTGAATATCAGCTCTGCTTATACTTGAGTGTGGATCAAGCCACATTTGAGTGGACGTGGTTTGACCAAGGTTCCTGTTGGTTTAAGCCCATCCAGTTGTACAAGTAGAATCGACATGGATTTTGTGCTTAGGTTTGTGTCTGACACTTTAAGAAGAATCTAAGAGAAGTAAAAGGCATGGTTATGATCTTCTAAGTGCTTTTAATCCATTTTAGAAGTCTTCATTTGGCATTCAGAACAAATTGAGAATCATGCGTCGTATGATGTAGTAACAATTTTATAGGTTCTCAGCCTCTCAACACTTTGCCCCTACCTGAATAGTTGTGTCCTTGCTGAGGCTTCAGAGTAGTGTAATGAAAGTAGTATAATGAAAGAAGAAACCAAGCTGACTTGCAGGTCAGGATTTTAGGTCGTTGGCTTCAAGATGCTTGCCGGCATCTTGGAGCAGACACTCAGCATCTCCAGCCAGCGCTCATCACACTGCAACAAGCGTGACAACAAGCATACAGAGTAAGACCCTTTCTCCATGTTAATGTTCCCCTCCTGGTTTAGGTGCTTCCCAGCGCCGTAAGAACCAATAATCATAAGCCAAAGGGAATGGAACTAAGGAGGTAAGGGTAAGGAAATAAGGAGAGTGGGAAAAAGCAGTCGTGCAAATGCAGCCTTGTCTCATGCTTCGCTCCCAACTCGTGATTAGCTTTAAGGAACACTCTGTCATGTGAGATCTAATCAAGCATGTTCAAAGCCTGGTTGAACATCATTCATTGAACACTTGAAACAGATATCTAGACCAAGGTTATGACTGCTTTCCACAGTCGACACACCCGTCCCATATAACAAATACAGAGAATTTACAGAATTTGAATTTATTTGACCTACTTATACCCCAATCATTAAAAGGAGCCTGGGGGCAGAAGAGAGTGATACAAGCTCTATCTGGAAGTAATACAGAATTTCCCAAGTCAACTAACTACAGGTTCTGTCCCCTAAGCTGGATGCCCATTATAGCTCGCCAAATGCCTTTTTTTTAGTATCTTCCTATTTAAGTCTGCCTCGCTAAGCTGGTAAAGTGCCAGAATATGTTGGACTGACCATGCCATAATGGACTCCTTCCGCATTAAATCTTTCAGAGCTGGTAAATTTAGACAACCTAAAGAGCCATGTTATGTCTGTACCACTTATCAAATTGGCATAAGGGTTAGAGACTTAAGACCGGGACCTGGATTTTCCCAGAGGGCTGAATTATCTAATCGTCAGCAATTTTGAGGCTCACAGCAAAGTGGAAATAATGGAATCATCTGCCTCTAGATGTAAAAGCATCTTCTCAGAAGGTCAGAAGGAATTCATAGCCTTCGCTGTTGGCTGGGCAGTCTGCTCCCTGCTAACATGAACTGCTTATCTGACTGGAAATGTAAGAAGATTCTGCTATTGGAGAGTAGGTTCTGTACCGATCTAAAAGGGGACTCTGCAGCCTGCTGACGGCTTCTCATGAGGGGACAAATCATCAACTTGGGTACGTATTCCTCTCCTTCTGGTAAATACTCATCCACAAAGCTATGGAGTCATGTTCTGAATCCTGCTTCTACCACCTACTAAATGTGAGACTTGGGCACATGACTTCCTTCGCTGCACTGCAGTTTCCTCATCTGTGAAATGGAGATGATAATGGCACCTATCTAGCAAGGTTATCGTGAGTTTGAATTCAGTCTAAGATAGCGACTGACTCACAGTAAGTGCTCAGCAAATGTTAACTATTCTTTTTTTTTTTTTTTAATTTTTTTTTCAATGTTTATTTATTTTTGGGACAGAGACAGAGCATGAACGGGGAAGGGGCAGAGAGAGAGGGAGACACAGAATCAGAAACAGGTTCCAGGCTCTGAGCCATCAGCCCAGAGCCCGACGTGGGGCTCGAACTCACGGACCGCGAGATCGTGACCCGGCTGAAGTCGGACGCTTAACCGACTGTGCCACCCAGGCGCCCCTTAACTATTCTTATTTACTGCTGTTGACATGGAGAGGGCTGATAGAAAAACTTCCAGTAACGAAAGATTTATGTCTTTTTCTGTTTTTTTGTGTTTCATTTTTGTCAAAATTCTATTGGTATAGATGAAGAGCTTAAATAAAACTAATGAAGCATGACCTGGAGTAACAAGAGTGATAATAGACATGCCGTTTTTTTTTTTTTTTTAAACAGTGGATTGAAAATAAAAAAAATCTTTTACACCAACGAAGAAATCAGTGTATGTGGGGAGCGTGCTATGTGTCAGGCGTGTGTAAGAGCAGGCACATCACATTTAGCCTCTCCTCACTCTGGTGTTGCTGTCCTCATTTTCTAAAGAAACCAATGCTCCAGTGAGCAAACAGCAAGATGAAAACTCAAGCCTGATGCCTCTAAAACCTCTCCTCTTCCACTAACTCCAAATACCTACCTGTCCCTCCTTCCTCCCCTTCTTGTTCCAAGCCTTGATTTCCTTGCCAAGAGATGGTTGAGTTACCCTCTCTTGGTGCTCCCCTCTCAACAGCACTGCTCCTCTGACATCATGCCAAAGCGCCCTCATCAGCTTTCCCTGGAAACAGCTGGATTTCACCCAAACTGCTATGAGATGTGGCAGCCTGGCATGATTTTTTTTCCATCCTCAACTAGATAGCAGATTTCTTATGCGCAGTAGTCAGTCAATGGCTAACTAATGACTCCCTTTGTGTCCTATGATGAAAATATTTCAAAAATTGTAGAGAAGCAATCAGGAGATGAAAGGTAAAAGTGTGGCCAAATATGTGTGTGCATGTATGCGTGTGTGTGTCCTTGAAGCCGTGTCTTTGCATTCTTATTGCATTCCAGTAATAAAAGTTCATGTCACGTGGTTTACTCAGCCTGCTCCCGTGATTGCTTCAAGATAGAGCACACAGTTGGGGAGATGAAGGTTTATACTCTTGAGTCAGCAGGAAGACTGAAGTTTGCTGCAAGCTTGTTGGGCAGCCTGGACCTGGGTTCAAATCTTTGCTCTGGTTTTTAAGAATGGTAGGACCTTGGAGAGTTTATATGACTTTTTAAGCCTTGTTTCTTCCTGTGTAGAAGGAGAATAACCATATTTTGCTCTGGGTTCCCCCTGGTGATCAGTGAGGTCATGAGAGTCAGATATATGGCACATAGATTAGAGAGTGCCAAGTAAGTGGCAGTTATTATTAATGTGCACTGATTTAATTAGAAAAGCCAGATATTTATAAGAAGCTATGGTTTTAGCTGGCCGTACACTTGGTGGTATCATAGACCTTCTCCTTAGAAGGTACCTGTTGAAATGTTGCCCTTTAGAAAGTGAGTTGGACACATACAGTTGGGCAGGAAATGTGTGCCTCTCAGAGTGGAGCCCCTCATCAGCCTACTTCGACTGCACATCTTACCTCTGAGACTGTGTGTAACCTTCATGTCTACAGACACAATGTGAGCTGACAATGTCAGAGAAGAAGTGAGGGATGGTTTTGCATAGTTGGTTCCTCCTTATCATTCATGTCTTGCACAGATTCCACCTCGTCACAGGGAACTTCCCTGATCACAATATCTCAAATGCCCCCCCTTCCTTGCCAGCCGCCCTCTCCCCTTCACTCTATTTTTTTTTAATAGACTTCATTTTTTTTTGAGCAGTTTTAAATCTGCAGGAAGATTGAGCAGATAGTACAGAGAAGTTCCCATATACCCTCTGCCCTCCCCCAGGCATAACTTACTTCCCCAATATTAACATCCTGTACCAGAACAGCACATTTTTTACAATTGACAAATTTGCATCATTGACACATCATAATTACCAAAGTCCATAATTTACATTCGGGTTCACCCTTGGTGTTGTACATTTTGTGGCTTTTGACAAATATATAATGGCATGTAACCACGATTACAGTGTCATACAGAATAGTTTTACTGCACTAAAAATCCTCTGTGCCCTGCCTATTCATTCCTCTCTCCCCTTAACTCCTGGCAACCACTAATCTTTTACTGTCTCCATAGTTTTGCTTTATCCAGAATGTCATGTAGTTGGATGTTTCATTTTAAAAAATCATTCATCACTATTTATGTGTTTAATTATTTATTGTTTTTCCCTCCCAGCAGAATGTCAGGTACATGGAGGTGGTGTCATTTTCTGACTTATTTTATTTTTTTATTTTTTAAAAAAATGTTTATTTATTTTGAGAGGGGGCAGGGGCAGAGAGAGAGGGAGAGAGAGGATCCAAAGCAGGCTCTGCATTGTCAGCACAGAGCCTGGTGTAGGGCTCCATCCCACAAACTGTGAGATCGTGACCTGAGCCGATGATGTCAAGGATCTGACACTTAACCAACTGAGCCACCTAGGTTCCCTGATTTTCTGACTTACTTTAAAATGAGGTACCCTTGTGGCACCTGGATAGTTCAGTTGGTTAAGCATCCTACTCTTTATCTCAGCTTGGGTCATGATCTCACAGTCATGAGATTGAGCCCCACATCTAGCTCTACGCTGACAGCAGGGAGCCTGCTTGAGATTCTTTCTCACTCTCTCTCTTTCTCTCTGTCTCTCTCTCACTCTCAAAAAAAAAAAAAGAGGTATCCTCTGTGTTAGACTATACCTGGCTCAGAATAGCCCTCAATAAATATGTATTAGCTTAATAAATCATTAAATCTTTCCCCCATCAAAATTGTTCTCCTCCTTCTGCTAAGGTTAGCAGCTGATAATTAGATGGGTGCCTGGCTGGCTTAGTGGGAAGGGCACACAACTCTTGATCTCAGGGATGTAAGTCTGAGCCCCACACTGGCAGAGAGATTACTTAAAAATAAATTCTTTATTAAAAAAAAGAAACTGAAAATTGGAGATACTTATACAAACAGCAATAATAACAATATTGGTTGTCATTTTTACTATCTCTCAGATGGCAGGCACTGTGCTATAAAGTATGTTGTTTAATTTAATCCTCATAATTACCTTCTGAAGTAGTCTAGCCATTTTAGAGGCAGAAAAATAGAGGTTCAGAGAAGTTAACTTATCCAAGGTCAGAGTTAATAAATGGCAAAGTTAAGGCCCAAACTCTGGTCCATAGGATCCCAAAGTTGACGTTCTTAAACAGTATGTTGTAATTTAGAGCTGGAGGAAACTGGCTAGCCCGTGCAATTCCTTGGATTTGGAGCATGGTTGGCTCATCTAAGTGTCTTGACCTTCACCCTGGTCCATGTAACACTTATAAAGCATCTGCTGTTTGCTGTGCCATGTGCTCTAGGGCATCACCTGGATATTCTCAGGATCTACACCTGACAGGCTAACACAATCTGCATTTTAACAAAATCCCAGGAGAGTGTGCGGGTGACACACATATGTTTGAGAAACACTACTCTGTAAGGATATCAAAACCAATAACTCTCATGTCCCCAAACTCATGAATCAACCAGGGTTTCAGCTTTAGGGTAGCCTGTACTTTAGAGGGGGAAATAGTC